>NW_022045172.1:0-58234 GCF_900880675.1 Sparus aurata | reverse complement strand
GATGGCTCATTCTGTGGACAGAAACATTCAAAGAAGCACAACTCGAATATATATTTAAACACGTGATTTTATTAACAAACTAAATCAACTAGAAATTAATTAACACTAACAAAAACACTGGCAAAATAAACAAAAGAATGAAGGGAGTCCGGGCCAGCCACGCAATGGGCCTTCGGACCCAGACTTCCCTCCCTGAACTAAGATAGAAGTAACCTAAACTACCAAATTAAAGACCACGAAAACAGAGCTACCAGACCTCCATCCTCAAAGCGCAAAAACAAAACAAAAAGGCTGCCTCATCCTGCAGACAGTCTAGGAACCCAAGATCAGGGGAGCCTGTGAGGAAGAGAAGAGCAGAGAGGGAGCGGCACCTCCAGCGTCTCTTAAATAGACCCCGGGGAAACAGGACAATCACCTCACGCCAGACAGACCTGGTGAGAAGAAGAGGAGAAAGGGCAGGCGTGTGTAATAATCACAAACACTTGGTGAATTAAAGTTTTTTGCTGGTGACAGACGTTGTTTTTCGGGCAGAAATGTGACCAAGAGTTGGTAGGACGGGCGGGAGGACAGACAGGAGGGCGGACGCAGCTGTGGTATTTTTTATTTTTTTCCTCATAAGTTGCCAAAGACGGTTACTATGTTTTGTTTGGTCATGTAACACTGCCGGCTTTTCCGTTCACACTGGTTCGGTTCGCCAATAATACGGCCTTATACCACCTCCAGAGGCAGATCAGCGCCGGAGTGAATTTTCAACCCTCGCTGCATCTCAAAATTTCACACAGAGGAGGAGGCGGAGAATTGGCGCAGGATCCCCGCATGCAAACGGAAGTGGGAATAGGGCTATTGATCAGGGCAATCAAAATGTGAAGAAACTGGCCAAAGAAAACTCAAACATTCAACCCAGGTTTTCACCACAAACAGAAAACACAGAGAGCCAACTGATGACGTTTACTCCCTGAAATACACAACCAACTAAACAGGGGCAACTGCAACCCCATTATACAAGCGGTTTTTATACTGGGCAGCAATCCTTTTTGCAGCTAGGTTCGCAGATTTAGACAGAAGGTGGTAAATTGAAGGTCTGTTTTGGTCCGCCAGTTTGACACCTTGGAGGGTACACTTTTTTCCACCTCCATTGCTATGTAAATCCAAATCGTTGATGTGCCAGCAATTGTGTGAGATGGGCGGAGGTGTCGATGACCCGCACTGTTGTGCAGTGTTGGGGAAGCTACTTTGCAAGCGTAGCTTGTAAAACTACATGTAGTTCAGCCTGGCAGTAGTTTAAACAAACTACATTTCTACCCCTGGAGAAATGTAGTTTATAAAACTACTGCTAAAAAAGTACCTTGGCAACTACTTATACTCATTTAACTCAGTGTTAAATAAAACATATGGTGTATATGAAAGAATATAATAGCCAACAAAAAATTCACATCCCAACAGAAATATGCCTCTCAAGTTTTATTTTTTTTTAAAGAACAAAAGCTGACATTTTTGGTCAACATCACAGGAACTTCAGAGGCACTAGAACTAGTTGCCAGGGCAGAATCGCCTGTTGACACGATACATGAGCAGTCTCTCAAAGTTTTTATCAGACAGCCGGTTCTGTTTGGCCCTAAAAACATATTTACCAACACTAAAAAGCTGCTCACATGCTGCACTGGCTGGGACACCAGTGTTGAACTTCACTAACATTTTGGACATTTTGGATAGAGATCTGAAAACATTTTGTGGGGACTCATCTGGTGATTTCTTTTGGTGATATTTTTTTTGTTGTTTTCAGCTTGCAGGGCTCACATGTGAACACGTAGGTTGTGTCTGTAGATGCATCTTTATCCAACATGTACAAGCTCAAATATGGCAATGATTGGGCTGGTGCGTTCGGGGGCGCATCAGGGGTAGCGGGCAGTGTTGGGTGTAACCCGTCACAAAGTTACAAAGTAACGCGTTACTGTAATCACATGACTTTTTTCAGTAACGAGTAGTGTAAGGCATTACTGTTCTGAATCAAATTACAGTTCGCCAAGCTCGTTCCTTACGTTACATTGCTATTCGCACGCATCACACACACAACGGGTGGGGGGGGGGGGCTGTCAACAATCAGCCTTAACCTGGCTGCAAATGTGCCACCTTTTCTATCTAAAAGGGGCTATAGTCTTGCAGCTGACTGATTGTAGCCAGCTGAGGGAGAACATCACAGGTGCACACAATAGCTTCTGATTACCTGTGACCTAGATCTTGAGAAATCCCTCTTCAAATCAGGGCCTTGGGGAATCTCTGATCTGTCCATAACACCTCCACCTAAAAGACAATAAATTTAACGGGTTTGCTGACATAGCACCAAAATCAACTCCCACTTCGATATAATCTTTAAATAAACATTCTTTGAAAAAGGAAAATGCAGCAAACCAAATGGCTCAAGATGTTTGGACATGCCTCAAAATTAGATAACGTCCAAAACATCAACTCAAAAGCATAAAAAAACCATCTGTACATTTTTATTTCAATAGAATATCTCTAAATTCACTCATTATTTGAGAGTTGCACTCTTAGAATTATACAGAACAGTTTGCATTCAGAGAAACAATGATGCATCTTTGGGTTCAATGGTGCTACTGTCGACAGGCTGTAAGTACGAGCTGTTCTCTATTTCAGAACCACCAATGGTAGACAGAGGATCACTGTACTCTGCAGGGAATTCCTCCCCTTCTTCTGGTAGATCTGTCATTAAAACCATAGGATTTTTGTGCCTTGTAGCTTATATGACTAAGAAGAAACTGTCTCTGCATCTCACAGAGCTCCGTTTCTGTCATTAATTACCAATTTGACTGTTTACTCTTAAGGCGCCTGTTTGTCTCAAAACCTCTTTATCACGTAAGAAGAGACAATGTTTTTCTTGCTATAGACACATCATCAGAGACTTCTTTTAGTAATTTACCACCAATAACCACATCTGGTCTTTTTTTTCCCCTCAAAAGAAGATGAACTCTTTTTCCTTAGGTCAAACAAGGTCAATCACAATAGTCTTCTCTCTTCACATCAGAAGTAATGAGAACTGTTTTCTGACAAGAGTGTTTTGATTTAATGTTTCTTTAACAATTGTAAATTAGGTAATGACACCGGATGTCTACATCTCTCCACATCTGAAACAACATAGACATTCTCCAGTGGGGGAAGAAGTTGGTTGGGGAAAGCTAATCCGCTTCTTCCCCCCTGCCTCTGTGTCTCACCTGTCAAACCGTTATTTATGATGGTTGTTCCTATCTGTGACATTCCAATCCCACGGCAGTCTCAGTACTCATCCGAGTTCCAATAAGTTTTAAATAATCAATAAACTAGGATCTCACCTTCTTAATTTCAATAAATTAAGGAATAGTAAAGAAATCCTTAAAACTAATGCTTTCCACGTTTCTCTATGTTATTATTAAGCCCAGATGAAGTTTTATTGCTTAATGAGTTTGAGGCCTGTGAGAAACCAGCCCCTCCCTTTCAGATCATTCTTCTTTGTATGTAATACTTATGTATTTACCAGTAAAATGTCTTTGACATGTTTTGTTAAGATAGGACTAGAAGGAATATGTATAAGTCCTTGGTCCCACTGTGTATTGTATATTCAAGTGTTTTATGCCTTAATCATGTTTTAATTCTTTTTGAATGATAAGTGATCATAATCATGTCGCATCTTTTCACATTGACAAAATTCCACTTTTAAGCATGGTTTGGTCCGTCTGCTGCAGGGCCATAAAACAGAGAGACATTCTCTCTCTTCTCACTTCTCTTCTCTGCAATTCCCTGCTCCTCTCTCACTCTCACTCTATTCTTTTCATTCATCTATCTCCTTCTTTTCTCTCTTCTTTTATTTTTAAAGTAATCTTTGCCTTTATTTTTGCAACAAGCTCTAAGAAAAGCGAATTCAAGAACTACACTTTAAGTGCTTCACTTTTTATTTTTAACAGAACAAAGTTCTTTTTGGTTTTTAATATACTGTTAAAGTATCACCGCCTGATCCAGAAGAAGTTGAATTAGTTTAAGAATCAGAACTTAAGAATAACCACTAGAAACAACAAAGAAAAAGTATTTTTCAAGACTACCCTCATTTGATGAAGAACGTTGCAGTAATTGTCTGCTTCAGAAGACAAGTGGTCTCCAACTAAAAAGAGACTTTGTGTGCTCCCAACCGAGACCAACTCTGCCCCAGCGCACTCAACCAGACATCCTGTTGGGCCTTTGGACCAGAGTTCCTCAACAGAGTACCAGACTTCATTCTGGTCACCGGACCGACACGGCAAGCCTGCAGTTGAACCCAGGGCACGCGAGGAAACCAAACTTCAGCACCTCCTGATCCCAGTCAAAGCAGGCCGAACGTCTTCATACAGTTGGATCCACACATGTGAGAAGGAGTGGTGTCTGAAGTTATGACTTCTGCCTAGGTTCTGACTTCTATCTTATAAATTTAAGAAAATTGAGATTAGGGTCTCGTTAGTATTAAAATTTATTCCTGTAATATTTAATATATAAAAACCCAACCCTTTAAGGGGTGATAGCCCCAGAATCTCTGCTACACGCTCATATAAACCATTCGTATGACCGACTACCACAGTTACAACACCGAGCGATCAAACAATGCGAGGCGAAAACACAGAAATACAAGCGACACAGACTAATAAAGCCGGCGCAGCGGCTGCTCTGATGTCAGCATGGTTTCACTGCATCCACTCGATAGCAGAGTCTCCACACGTTCCAACAATACCATTTTTATCCCTCTACGACCAAGTTTCACTGATCCAGCAGCCAAATATGACAAAAACATCAAGCACCTTTGAAAAACAAAACCAGAAATGCTGTCTTACCTTTGTAGTATCGCAGCGAAAAGTATAATCCACAGAAATAAGAACTGCTGAAATGGAAGGACTACATCTCCCAGCATGCTTTGGGGGTCTTTCCGGCTTCTTTGACATGCTTAGCCCGCTTTTCAAAGGCTCTGATTGGGTCAAAGCGCATGTCCGTCACGTAGTGTCACTCATCCTTATCGCTTTATTTTTGCTCGCTTCGCTTTGTATTTTTGTTCAATACCCCAGTGCAGTTGTAGGTCAATATATACATATATTGTCTATGTTTATGTCAACAGTGAGGATGAACATGAGCACCCAGGGCCCTCTACCTCTGGCTCCCAAGCTGCTTCTGCTCCCCCTCCCCCTCCAACCCAGCCACGTAGCCAGCCATCAAAGATGATAGCAAAGCGTCGACGAAGTCTGCCTGCTGCACTAGTGGAAGGAGAAAGGTGTGTGTCTTCTTGATTTCCAGCAGTGGACATGGGACTGCGTATTACTGTGAAGTTTCAGAGCAACTGACGCCTGTGTGTGTGTGTGTGCCCCAGTGCAGTTGTTTGCCAATATATAAATATATTGTTGTTTATATTTATTCAACAGTGAGGATGAATATGAGCCTCCAAGGCCCTCTGGCTCACAACGCAGTTCTCAGCGTCCCTCTGCTCCTCCCCCCACTCCAGCCCAGCCACAGGATGGAGAACGGTGGAACAATCGAGAGGAGGGAGACCAAAAACCTGACCCCCTCAGGTTCATGCCAGCCCGGAATCCCGGTCCCACTTTTGACATTACAGCAACATGGACCCCTCTGGCACTCTTCCAGTTGTTTTTTAGTGCATCTGTTGTCAGGACAATTATTGACAACACCAATACCAATGCAGCTAGGAGGATTGAAGCTGGCAGAAAGTTCACGCGGAAGACTGTGACAGTAAAAGACTTCTACATGTTTTTGTGCATCATTGTCTTCACTGGCCTTGTGCATGTCCACCACAGAGGAGACTGTTGGAGGAAACAATGGCCATATAACTTTCACTTCCCTCACGAGAAGATGTCCCGTGACCGGTTTGAAACAATTTTGTGGTCGTTGCACCTCAGCAACCCAAAAGAAGATGAGGACAACGATCGCAAAAATAACACTCTGGATTACGATCGGCTCCTCAAAATAAAACCCCTGTACACCGACATTGTGGCAGCCTGCAAGGCTCATTTCCAGCCTTCTCAAAACATTTGTATTGACGAGAGAATGGTTGCGTCAAAGGCTCGGATCAGTATGAAGCAGTACATGAGGGACAAGCCTACTAAATGGGGCTACAAACTGTTTGTTCTTGCTGACTCTGCTACAGGCTACAAGTGGAACTTTTCTGTGTACACGGGGAAGAGTGACAGGAGTAATGTCAGCACAGCTCATGGTCTGAGCTATTCCTCGGTTGTGGACTTACTGCCTTATTCTCTGCTTGGTGGTGGCTACATTTTATATGTAGACAACTTTTATACTAGTCCTGCCCTCTTCACAGATCTGCACCAAAAACACAATGTTGAATTCCCACAAACGTCCACAAACGACTTCCCGAAAAGGCCAGAGAGGGGGGATATGCATTGGATCAGGAAAGACAAACTGCTGTTTCTGAAGTGGATGGACACTAGGGAGGTGACGCTGTGCTCCACACCCCACCAGGCTTTCAGTGGAAAGACTGTTCAGCGCAAGGTGAAGGAGGGTGGGGTGTGGAGCACAAAGGCTGTGCCTGATGCAGTTGTGGACTATAATAAGAGCAAGGGCGGTGTTGATCTGTCCGATGCTCTTATCGGATATTACAACGTACACCACAAGACTATGAAGTGGTATAAAACTTTCTTTTGCCATTTTGTGGACATAGCTATCGTCAACAGTTTCCTGCTGCACAAGGAGTTGTGCAGAATGAAGTCTCTTCCTGCTCTGACTCAGAAGGCCTTCAGAGGGCAGCTTGCAACTGAAATGTTGGCCTTTGCTGAAGGCTTATCCTCCACATCTGCTCCAGCGTCATCCTCCACGCCTGCTCCAGCATCATCCTGCATGCCGCGTTATTACAGTACTGACGAGAGTCAAAGTAGGAGGTACTGTAAGAGGTGCCAGAACGCCGGCATAAAGAGGGTGAAAACTCTCATTTATTGCAGGAAATGCAATGTCCCCCTGTGCCTCACTCCAAAAAAAATGACGAGCTGCCAAATGCTTGAATAACACATCCTGCTGCCTCTACCTGTGGCTGTGCAAGCCGAGGATTTGTGTCTGATTGTAAATAGTTGTTTGCAGAATTTTTTGTTTTTGCACTTTGTTGTTGTTGCTGTTGCTGATTTCCATTTACTACAAACTCCTACTACATACTATTTTCCTACTATTATTATATTACAGTTATTATTGTTTTATTATAGTGAATAAATAAATCTGCTCCTGTTGGAGACAAATGTAGTCCTTTTTGTAGGGTTTCTTTGAAGGGGGGGGGGTCATTTTTATTTTATTTTTTTTCTTCAAAAACAGGTTTTTCTTAGACCCATAATGAAATAAATTTTACAACTTGGTACCTAAGAAATCTCAAATGGCACTAATGGTGCTAAATTGTGCCAAACTTGAGGACGCCTAGGCATTTCTTTACTAAAAACTCTGTAATTTTTCTCTGCTTTATTTAAGCAGCATCAAACTTCTCACAGGTGATGTCCAGATGTTGTTCCATTGATTTATTGAGTTTTTAGGCTACTGTGGCATTATTTTCAAAGGGATATTTTTTTTGGGCGAGGGAAGAAATTCTTCCATTTATGCTGTGTTCCATCTGCATTTACTCTGACACAGTTGCATCAATAGTGAGGCTTACACTTCTGATGGAATCTCACAAGTGTTACCTTTACTGTGATACCGAGATGCACATAAAGCTTGTAATTACAGAGATATACCCTATTTATTCTGAGCATGTCATTTTTGAGCAGGAGCCTCAAAAAGGGACTCAGGGAAGAATTATTACAGTCTTTACATGTTCTGTTATCTGTTGTTGTTCGTCTGAAATTGTCATTTCATTTATTTTACCCTGAATTACTTAGTTAATAAACATATACAATCGTTTGTCGTTGTCTGGAACTTAATTTTAACGTGGAGAAGCGATGGATCTGTGCAAAGAAATCACTGCTTCAGAATATGAGATTAAATATAGATTTTGAAATTGAATAAATTGATTTGGAATTGATTTGAACTGTTCTAGCCAAACTTTTACAGTTAGATTTCTGGAATAATTCCCTCCGTGTTATTCCAATAGTTAAACAACAGAGGTGGTGCCCCATTTAATTACCTTTATTATCAAGTAGTGTATCTCCTACAGCGTGTTGTCCTGAAAGTTTCCTGTTAGTGGTCACTTTGTTCTGTTGACGAGGCACTCGAGAACATGCATTAAGTCAAATCCTTTGGACTGTCACTGAAAATCAGACCAGAGTCCCTCACAAAATAATCCACTGTCCAGCTGTGAGAGGTGGATGGTAGAAAAATAAACCGAAAACTCATGAATTAAACATAATTACTTTTATAATGGAAACTGTAACTCATCAAATGAGTGTCATTTTAATATAAAGTATCAATTCAGGAATTAAATACTTCTTTCTGTGGTCATTTCAGTTGGGAGGAGTTTTTTTTTTAGTACACTGCAGTCCAATTCACTGCCACTTTCATTTAGGAGGTCTTTGGGTTTCAACTAGACATCTGCCTCTACCTGTCAAACATTCAAACCATGGTGTGTAGTTAGAACATTTAAGTTATCAATGATATTCACCATTTCACTAACAAGACCATGCCACAATTTAACGTTATAGTAGTTTATATAAATTGGTAGAAGATTTTGGAGAGGATAACAAAGGGGTCAAGGTTGGTGGAGAAAGAGGGGGGCTTTGAGTGGGGTTAATGGACCATCAAGGAACCAGGGAGGTTAAGACTCAGAATGGGAGTACGTCTTTGATGGGCGCACATCTTGGTCGGTGTGGCTTCATATTCCCCCTGTAGTTCCTGGGCTGGAGGATCTTCTTGCTATGGGAAGTCGATAGAAAGTTAAACAAGTCAAATTGTTTAATTCCCATGGGTTAGGGATAATTTATTGAATTGATCACTGTAAACTTGCAACTATGATTTTTTATAACAGCAGCATTAAACAACTTAATTGTCCAAAAGCATTTATAGGCAACAGAGAGAGATGGGGAAGGTCTCATTTCGTATTTCATAAGACAGTATGATCACATGAATGACAAAGACAGAAAATGTCAAGTACAAAGAGCAAAACAAAATTGCACACACAAAGCCCCTTTTAAAAAGGTCTGCACACTGTTTTGCTAATTCTGAGAGAGGCTGTAGGTAACTTCATCACTAGACTCATTACCTTAATGCCCATTGCTACACAAGTTCAACCACCCAACCTCAGGATTTGAAAAATAAGTTTTATGTCTCTTCTCCCGGCAGGCTTCAGCAATATTTTCCCTCACAATGTATTAGATACACTGTCAGCCATTAAAACCTTGTGCCTTTTTCTGAATAAAACATGTTATTTTATAAATTTTCCCTCCCAACATAGTAGATACACTCTAAGACAAAACATTTCAGAAGCAGTTGCATTCTAACAAGACTTTAATTTCATCTAAGACTGTGACATGTGACTTCAGGTTGAGAGTTGGACAAAAGATGCTTGTTGTCTAGTTGAACTTACATGACCTTGTTTTGCAAACAAAGGTGAACATTTGCATCATAGTGCTAACCTAGGGAACCAATCACTGTCCAGATATCTTGTGAGAATCATTTGCATCACTGTGGCAGCAAAAATGTGCCTCCCCCAACCTCAGGAACCAATCACTGCCCAGCTATCTGCTCAGGATTCTGTATATATTCTGGGCTTTTTTCACAGAAAGTTTGCCAGCCTTTGGTAACTTTTGTCTGTGTTGAACGATGGCTACAGACTTTCAGAATTAATTCATCTATTCCTGCCTTCTACCAGCTGAAGTGAGAGGTAAGTTCGACATTTTTACATATACCCCTTGTATGGATGAATCAGTGGAGTCTGTTACTATCAATTTGCTTTAAAGTAGATGCCGTAGAGTCAAAGGTTTTTTTTCCACTAGTCAAAATACCTCCATTTTGCATTTGTGTTAAATGTAATAATATAAATTTCATTATGACTTCATTTCATGGATCTTCATGAAAATAGTCGTCTTGAAACTTGTTTTAAATTCATGAGACCTTGCAAAATCCGAGCTGTACTCCAAATACTCTGGTAATGAATTTGTGAGTGAGGTGTCTGCACATTCACACATTCAGAGCTAATCTTTAATAGTGATAGTTGTTTTCCCTTACTGTGAGGTAAGAGAGATGGCGGATGTGATGTTTACATATCTAGGGGCCCCGGAGCAATTAAACAGCTCTCTATGTGTGTGCGTAAAGGTTAGCTGGAGGACAGATTCATATGGAGCAATAAAACTGAATCTATCTCCCATACTAGTTGTTTAGAGCTGACTTAAGGTATACATCGCCATATAAGCATGAAGAGACAATTCGGTCCATTTTAGGCTGTGAGTTCAAAGAAGTGACCTCAGTGGAAGTTAGATAATGTATAGGAGGAGGCAGACTAACTTCTCTTTTCACTATTGGATAGATGGACCCTCAATCCACCAAAGTGACCAATTAGAAGAAGTGGGACGATGCAGTGATTAGACTTTAAAAAGGCCCGCACAAACGGAGAAGGGTGTGGTATTTTTCAGATTTCCGATATCGAAGGCGATAAGATTTCTGTTAGAGCAGAGGGCAAAGCATTGGGCAGAACTTTGTCATAAATTTGAGAAACCCAGGTAGCAGCTGTGCCTGGATGGACGCTGGCATTGAGATCTGTTTTTAATAAAGATTGCTCTAACATTCCACCAGCCTGCCTCCGCAGAATCATTTTATCAACATACTATACACTGACACCTTTGATGAAGAAAGCCCAGAAACTACATGAGGTTTAGGCCTCAGAGCTAAATTTAAACATTTAGTGATTCTTTGTTTGTATGATGGAATCCTTGTGGGTTTTGTCCTGAAGTTGTTGCTCAGAGGAGCAGTAGGGGGGCTGTTGGGGGTGGGGGAGCTAGAATCTAACCTGGTGAAAAACTGGTTGAACTCGTTTGCTCATTGTTCATTTCCCTCAGCTGCTTCTCCACCTTTCCTGGATTGGATTTAAATTTGTCCTAAACATCCAAGAGACCCTGTGGAAACTTGGCCACATGTTTTCATTTCAATAGTTGATGCTGAATGGTAACATTCATTTAAGTTAACAAGCAGTCTTTTTTTGAGTCCTCTATAAAAAACAGAGCTGAAACACCCACTTTTGGGTTTATTTTGACCCAAAAAGGTGACTGTTGAGCCTAAGAACATGCACAAATAATCACAGAAATGCTGAAACTTTGTCTAAAATTTCAAAAATCCCTAACTTAAAGCATTTTGAGTACAGCTATATGGTTTTGCACGGTCCCATTAATTGATATATTGATCTTCTGATGATATTGTCCCTTTGGCTCTGCCTGGTCGTGTTTTGGAAACTGATCCAGTTTCTGTCAAGAGTTTAATGTACTGCCCCCTTATAAACCTTTAATCTAGCCATAGTAGGTGTACTAAGAAACCAATGGAGTCCTGACTGATAAGGACTTTCCCCCCAGTCACCTGACTTCAACTCCATTAAACATTATAATTTTGGCAGTATCATATCTACTACTGCTTTCATAAAGTCACTAAGGCTTTCATGCTCGTCATCAAATTACAAAAAACAGCCAATTTAAATATACATGTTATTGGTGAAGACGGTGCATTATGTATAATATGATCTTAATTACTCCACAGAAAAATGAGGTCCAGAAAGGTTCATCCTGAAAAGGAAGCCTTGCACTTCATTGCTGCTGGGAAAGATAAAGTCATATTTGACAAAAGGATCATCAACAAGGAAAAAGGTAGGTTATTAGCTAAGAATAGACAATTTTTTTTCAACTGGCATTTGTCTGTAGATGCAGAATTTCATTGAAGAAAAACGTAATTGGGTTGCTTATGAATAATTCTTTTAAAATTTCAACCATACTATTAAAGTGGACATTCATCCCATTATGAAGTGTTAGTGACTGAAATAGTGTTGGTTGTTCCTGGTCTGTGGTGACAGTTGCAACATTTGTTAAACTTCTATGTAATTTAACAGGTTATGGAGTGATTGCTACCAACAACATTGAGCCAGGAGAATTCTTGCTCGAGTATGTTGGCAGACACATCACTGGCTCGGAAGGAGAGGCCCTGTTCAAAGAGTACACAGATGTAGATGCAGCATTTCTGTATTTCTACTCTTTCCAGGGACAGGCTTTCTGGTGAGAGTGATTGAATATTTAATATATAAATAAATAATTCAAGTGTGTTTAATAATATTTCTAAACTGTGAAAAATAATATTTCATCCTACAGTGTTGATGGCAGTAAGGAAACAGCCAGACTTGGGCGATTCATAAATGACGATCACATTAAGCCAAATTGCGAAATTAAAATGGTAAGTATTGCAGTCACAATGTCTTTTTGTTTTACTTTCTGTTTTAATAATACCACATTACCTTACTGAACATAATATAATATCTATGCTTATGTGATCAACAGATACTGGATGAACAGGAAAGCCCACATCTATGTGTATTTGCAATCGCAAAAATAAACACGGGAGAAGAACTTGTGTATGACTATGGAGACCCTAACTGTCCATGGCGACATGTATGTATATTTTTCTTATTTACATATTGTTTCTTTGACAATTCAAAATTGTATCATTTAACTAAGTTGTAAGGACTCTCATCCATACAAATATTGTGGATATGATTTGATTGGAAACTGGTTTAAATTATATTTAAGCTCACTGTCGAAATCCGAAATGTAGACTTGCCATTACATTGTGCAGTATAAATTGAGAGTATGAGAAAAATTGTAAGTTATCTTAATTGTCTGTCACTGATGTGAGCAATAACAAAGCGAGAAAATGGATAAGAGATATGACTGTTTACACTCATATAGTTGTGATCTCATTAATGTAACCAGTCAATGTTTACACTTGCTGTTGTTAGGATTAATATTATACATGTCAAGAGAACCTTATTCCCAAATACTGTCAAAACTTTCACATAGTATAATTATTGTGTTCATGCTGTGAATTTCCTTTGTTTTAGAATACCACTGCTTCATTATGTGATGGGCATGCAGACAAGAGGGTAAAGATATTAAGCTTTCTTTCCTCAACTATATTCACTGAAGAAACTCATTTTTCTAACTATATTTTGTATTGTTTCACCCGCATATTGCCATAATCTAATTGGGTTTTCTGCATTTTCAAGGAATCTCGATGGAAGACTTCATTTGAAAATCTTGACTCCATGCCTGGTGTGATGAAAATTGATGAAGTCAATTTCAACACCAAAATGAAGATTGCAAATGGACGCAATGCTGCTGAAATATTCCCAGGACTCTTGCAGGAACGCCCTGTGGCAGTGAAACGAGTTCCCAAACATATTTCCAAAAAAGAATTGGAGATGGCTTATTTCCTGTGTTCAAAAAATTTACAAGTGGAACATCTGTTGCAACCCATTTCTGTGTTGGAAGATGGTTACTTTGCCTATTTTGTCTCCCCTCTCTGTGAATACAGCCTGGGTGAACTGATTGAAAACAAGAATCTTCCTGAGAGACAAAGCCTTACCAAGCAGCGAAGACAAGAAATCTGCCAGGAGTTTTTGCTGGGGCTTGAGGAACTTCACTCCAAAGGAATTTTGCACAGAGACCTGAAGCCTGAAAATATTTTGTTTGGTAAAAGTTTATAAATGAAACAACCTGTATTATGCATTTTGATCATGTTTGGTTGTGATTTTGTAGACGACCTTTAATGGGCATATGAATGAGGAGTATTTTTGCTTTTCTACAGACATCAACAATAAACTGTATATCACAGACTGTGGAGCAAGCGAAAAAAAGGATCTTGCACAGACCACTTGGCCCAGTTATGAGGATGTTGGAGGCCCACAATACAAGTACAGGAAGGAATCAGATATCCAAGTGAGTTGAGCTTGAACATGTTCATTTAAAATATAGTTTATGATGCCATTTTGATCCATGACCACTGAGTTTGAGTAAAATGTACCATTTTAAGTTGTCCTGCTTAGTCAGAAGAACTCATTCGATTTTTATTTAAATTGTTATTGTTACCCATTCTCTACAATTTGACTAGGTAAATGCAAATTGTTTAATGTAAAGAGTTTTTTTTGGTGGCTGTTGACATTATTTCAATTTCTTACATTACATTTTAGGTAGCGGGGTGCTTGGTGCATTACATACTGACTGATGGGCAACATCCCTATCAAACCAGAACACCCTACTCCAGTGATCCACTTGGGCTGGCTCAAAATGTCAAAACAGGCAACTTCACTCTTCATTGTGAAGAAAAATGGATGAGCCTAAAGGATATTATTACCAGAATGCTGAAAAGTTCATTTAAAGAACGTCCAACCATTGAGGAATGCCTTCAGGTTTTCACATGTAAGTGCCAAGACTAACGCTCTCTTCACCTTAAACATTCTGTATTTTTTATTTGATGTTTATTCCATGCCAACTCACTCAGAATTCAAAGCCCCTCCTCGTTCATATCATGAAGGGGTGAGGGGTGTGGCAGGGTTTGTGGTGGGTGAGAGCAGGGGGGTGGTGTCTGCGGCGGGGGTTGATGTGGGGCTGTGGGAGCGGTGTGGGTTTTGTCCTGGAGTTGTTGCTCAGAGGAGCAGCAGGGGGGCTGGGGGAGGCAGAGTCAAACCTGTTAAACTGGTTGAACTATTTTGCTTAGTGTTCATTTCCCTCAGCTGCTCCACCACCTCTCCTCTGGAAGCCACTTACCTCTCTCATCCCACTCCATTCATCCCAGGTGTTGTTTTTCTTGTTTCTTGTGGATAATAGTAATAATAATAATAATAATATTAATAATAATAATAATAATAATAATAATGCCGATGACGGTGATGATAATAATAATAATAATAATAATAATAATAATAATAATAATAATAATAATAATAATAATAATAATAATAATGAATACACATAACTAAACTGGTTCAAATTTAGCGTAGCAGGCCAAACCTCAAAAATTCATTACTTAGAGTATCTGGAGTCAAGCTATAGTATTTTACGAGGTCCATGACATGGACTGGAAGGGCCCAAGGTGAGCTGGTATGGCATGACCCATGTGTGCATGATTCTGTGGATTAGAAAACTGTTATCCTCAGAACACTAAGGTGGAAACAATGAAGCCTATTTCAATGTATTTATAGGTTTCACCCAACAGTCCGGTTACTGTGGAGCCACAACCAACTCCAGCAGTGTGAATATAAATGAAGTAAGTACATAAATGTTTTTGAGTAGGGTTGGATAATGTAATGTCTATGTATCGTATGACAGTAAATATTTATCCATGGTAGAGATGATGGTAGAGATTGATTTTTCAGAATTTCAATTAAAGCAGTGTTTTAGAGTGACAATATTACATCAATTTTTGTCACTGCAATTTTCTACTATTTATGTGATGCATACTAAGCTAATTTGGAAATTCTAGACAAGAAAGTTTGAAAATTGTTCAATGGTAAAAGAACTGCCACAATAACAGGAATGAACACATCAGAGGTAGACCACAAATCAGACAATTTATGTGTTTCATTCATTGTTTTTGTTTGTTTTGTTTTTGTTACAGGACAGGACCCATGCAGCATATTGCTCCACCCAAACCCTAGATGATATGGACATTTTGGAGAGTATTGTCAGTGATCAGCCAGAGATTGGCCACCTGATGGATTCATCCTCTTCTGGACAATTTTCTGTGTGTGCATTGGTAATTAGTGTTTCAATTACGCAACCTGAGGTGATAAAAAAAGTACTTTGGAAACTGTGTGAAAAAAGGTGTATATTTTTATTATTTTGAATTTCTTTCATTTTTTTTTATTTCAGACCACTGAGCGGGTTACCCGTTCCCTGGAAATGTCAGATGAAGAAGAACAGGAACAACAAGCAGAAGAAAAAACATCTTCCAACACTGAAGAGGAATTATCTGTGCGTGAAACAGTAATTAGGAACACAATTGCAAAACCAATTCCTAAAAAGTACATATAATAAATGTGCGGCTATCAATTTTTCTGTTTTTTTTAAATTGTTTCTTCATTTCAGATCACTGAGCAACAGTTTTCCCTTTACATGGAAATGACAGATGAAGAGCATGAACAACAAGGAGAAGAGGAAATCGCAGAAAAGGAAGTTATTCGAGGAAGACCACCTTCAAAAACCCCAATGCCAATGGATCAAAACACCCATGACCTTCAACGAAATAGTATCCAAGTGAAAACTTCGTCAAACAGTCGACATCAGCGGATCTATGATAAGAAAAATTACTGCCTGTACTGTCAGCGGCCATATGCAAAAATTACAAGACATCTGAAACAGAAGCATCAGGATAAACCTGAAGTGGCAAAGGCACTTGCACACAGACAAGGTCCAGCCATGCGCAATCTTCTTTTGAGCAAAATTAGGAATCTTGGAAACTACAACCACAACTGTTCAGTCGTGAAATCTGGGAAAGGACAAATTGTACCTAAAAGGCAAGCAACCTGTCAATCAACAGCAACAGACTACCTGCCTTGCAAGTTTTGCTTTGCTATGTACGTCAGAACAGACCTCTGGAGACACCTAAAGCGTTGCAAACTACAAGTGAAAGAGGATGGGCCAAAGAACAGAAGACTCCAGACATCCTGCTCCCTGATGTTGCCCATGGATGCTTCAATTTCCAGTGGATTTAAAAAAGTCCTTGAACAGATGGCATACGACACAGTAACCCAAGTGGTGAAATCTGACACTTTGATTCTTTTACTGGGAGAGAGAATGTTTGCCGAAAACGGAGAAAATGTGAGACAATGGTCAGACATCAGAAACAAGATGAGGGAACTTGCAAGACTTCTTGTGGCAGCAAGAGAGATCGACAGAGACATTGTCTTTTTGAAGGACTTAATCAGCCCAGCAAAGTTTAACACAGTACTCGAGGCTGTCAAGAAGATGACTGGGTTTGATGACGTAACACACCAGTTTTCAGTTCCCTCAACTGCACTTAAAATGCGCTATTCCCTCGTGACTGTGACATCGATTTTACAAGGACAGGCTCTGCATCAACAGGATAATGACTTACAGACAAGAGCAGAGCAATTCCAAAAACTGATTGAGCTGGAATGGTTAAAAAATGTCTCATCCAATGCAACAAAAACCCTTGAGCAGAAAAAATGGAACAAACCCCAAACACTGCCTTTATCAAAAGACATTATGAGGCTCCAAGCTCACCTGAACAAGCAAGAAGAGCTCCACAAAAACAATCTGATTCACCATCCAACAAAAACTGCATGGGGTGAGCTAGCTCAGGTTACTCTGACACAGTTGATTCTATTTAATCGTCGTTGTGCAGGAGAAGTTTCAAGGATGGAGGTCAAAACATACCTGCAGAGAAACAAAGGGAGTATGCAAGATGTAATTCCGGACAGCCTGTCACAGGTAGAGAGAGTCACCAGGGTAGAAATACGAGGGAACAGGGGCCGCAAGGTACCTGTGCTGTTCCCAAACAATGTTAAAACGTCAGTCGAACTCCTGATAAAAAATAGGGAAGCAGTTGGGATTTCCCCAAGCAATCCCTACATTTTTGCCCGCCTAAATTATGGATCTTGTGAAAACATTCGTGGAACTGACACAATGAGGCGATATGCAAAAGAATGTGGGGCCAGACATCCAGAAAATATTTCCTCAACGAAATTAAGAAAGCATGTTGCCACAGTTTCACAGAACCTTAATCTTGAAACACTGCAAACAGCTAAAGTGAGCAGACTTCTTGCCCTTCAAAGTGGACTGGGAGAATTTAAAGGAAAGTCCCGGGGAGACATCATTCCAAACATCAGCTGTAAGTGGAGGATATTAATAATATCTGTTTTTATTTTTTTGTTAAAGAAATCAAAGACAATATACTTAGTGAAAAAATAAACCTAGTGTGTAATATACGCTTTAAATATTGCAGCTGAAGAGGAGGACAGCGACACAGATGCAGAAGATGTCCTGCCTGTGCAGAAAGCAACCTCAAGTCGAAAAGGTAAGGTTATGCACAACATGTAGTATACAGGTAAAGAAAAATCTGTTCACTGAACGCAGCGTGACTTTCAATTATTCATGGTTACAGGAAACCCAGCGCATGGAGGCTTTGAAGACAGGGCTGCTACTTCTAGAAAGTCAAGAGGAGAAGTTAAGAAATCACCATCAAGTCAAAGCAGTACGTTATTCTATTGGCTTGAAAGATTATATTTCATAAAGTGAATGACTTTTGTTGACAATAATTGATGGTGGTCATTTTCATTAATCCATTTATTCACATTATTTCATTTATTTTCAGGGAAATCCAGAAGGCAATGGTCAAAGATGGAAAGAGAACTTGCTGAACACTACTTCAAGGGCTCCCTGAAGGAAATGAAGACCCCAGGAAAAGAGGAATGTCAGCGATTCCTAAAAGAACACCCGACTCTAAGAGATAATGGGAGAGACTGGAAGGCAGTGAAATACTTTGTGCACAATAAAATAACAGCTATCAAGCGAAAGTTGTGCCAACAGTATTAAGACCATTAATACTGGGAACCAGAATCCTGAGAGCTTGCATTATAGCGTATCAGTGTTATGTGCCTGAATACTGGGAGCTTGCATTATGGAGCATCAGTGTAAGGGTCAAAACATTGTTTTTTCCATGTGAACGGAGCATCAGTGTATTGAAACATTTTTTATTTTTTTTTTCTCTAGACTTATTTATTAACTCCAGTTGTTTATGTAAACATTGATATATTTGAACTTTGTACTACACCAAAATCACTCATCACTGTGGGTGGAAAGACTACTACTGCGAGGGAGCTCTTATAGTGAGTTTGAGATTTTCCACGTGATAGTCTACCGTAAATTACCAAATAATAGCTGGGTTTCAATGAACCGAAGGGTCACCTTTAAACGCCAGGCGCAGGTGTATATTTTGATAAATAAATACACGCAAATCCAAATAAATGCTAAGTCTAATCTTTTTTCTTTTTTTTCAAATCAAGGAAGAAGACGTGACCAGTGACACTGCACGTTTTTCTCCTTCGCCTTTTTCATGTATTGCGCTTGCTTTCTGTCAGAAAAGCAAGAATACAGAATCAGCAAACGGGCACACCACGAGAGAGAGTCCTGCAAAACTACCATATTTTACGAGTTTTGTTGAGCAAGATTTTTGTGAGCAAGGAATTAATAGCCTGTTCCAAATTGCCGCCTGGTCCCAAATAAACGCCTGGTCTGTTAAGTGATTGAAACAAATAAATGCCCCGGCTATTATTGGGTAATTTATGGTATGTTTTTCATCATGCGGAAAGCCATTTCCATCGTTAGGAGTACAGCAATAGCAAAAGAGAACTCTCAGTTTAGGAGTATGTATGGATTTAAAAATCACTTTAAATAAACTTTGGCTTAACACAGTTCAGTATTGTTTTTGTGTCTTTTGTTATTTGTAGTTATAATAGCCTGTGTTACGAACATTGTTGGGCACTGAACACTGTAGAAATATACAGAAAAACTGACAGCCACAGGATAAGTGTCATTCAATACCATCTAACAGGAGACTTGTGTCATTTTGTACAGGCAAAGAAAGGGACTAATGCAACTCTATACAGTGGACCAAATTAACTTTTTTACAGAATTTCAGATATAAGTCAACATATAAAGACCTCTTAGTAGACCCGTAGAGACCATTAACTGCTCAGTATCAGTGTGAACCCTGATGCAATATTTTGTGCATTCACATTTCTCAATCCCATTGTTATGATGCTGCTCGACTTGACCACCCTCAAATATACCTTCTGCAATTGCCAAACAAAAATGTATAACTTAATGTGACACAGTGTTTTGTATTCAAATTAATTTTATCACAGTTATTTTCTTCCTTTCTTCCTCTAAATTACTTGATACTCTCCTGCCTCAGTGGCCATTTATTTTAATAGTGTTTTGCTTGAAACTTAAGACATCCACGAAAGCTGAGCCTCAATCTTTTCTGATAAACGTAATAACAACATTTAGCTTTAAAATAAATTTTTTTTCTCATAAATATTGATGTTACCGTTTTCTTGTACCAAAAAAGAAAATGAAATGATCTTACTGTTGATTTATGTTTTGTGATTTTATTCTGTTTTTTGAGTTTCTTCCATTTTTCTTTTTAAATTGTGAAAATCAATATTATTCTTCAGTTCTGTGGGTACCCTTTTATTTTGATAAAGTGTAGAGCTGGAATAATGCAACCTTAGCTTTCTCTATTTTGTTGTATCTTTAAAGAGACTGGTTTCTCCAGTCCCCTCTGCAGTCTGAAGGACCCCCTGGGGCTGCAGGCTAGTCATATGCATGAGTACCCCCTTTTAAATAGAAAAGGCAGCACATTTGCAGCAAGGTTAAGGCTGCAATCTGCTGCCTTGTCTATCTAAAAAGGAGGTATTCCTTCTTTGAAGCATGAACAGTGATGTACAACATATGCGTGGGAAGAATATTTAACCCCGTGATACCAATGTCGGTTTCAAAACAACAATGGCGGAAAAAGAAACACTGGTCTGCGCTGCGCATTTTCGGATCTCTTAAATCGTGAATGCAGCTGCTACGGTTTTTAGGTTATGAAATAGCAATTCTTGTAATGGAAGACACGAGTGGACATCCAAGACAGCTACAGTGATTCTCAATTTCCTTTAATGTCTGAAAGAATGGCGTGGAAGCTAGATAGACCACAAGGGCCAGTGTTTTGGTCGAATGCCCTCAACCATTTCGAGATGTTGAGTGGCGTAAGCGTATTTTTGTATGTCGCAGCGTACATTGGAATAGTGATGGAACTTGTTGAGCCACATCTGAGGCGCAAAACAACAAACTGGAGACAGCCACTGGAGCCTCGAGTCAATCTTGCCATTGAGTTGTGATGGTATGCTACCATTAGAATACAGATCAGTCAGCTGTATTTTTGGCGTCAGAATAGCCACTGTGTGCTTTATAGTGTGTGAAGTTAATGATGCTGAAGACGCTTCTTCACCGCTTTGTTTGCGTGCCGAGTTGGACTCGTCTTCGAGAAACAGTCGACGGTTCTGCTGCAAAGGGTATAGGATGTGTGCAGGTGCCAAAGATGACACACATATCCCTATCACACCAAGACACAACCCGGCCTCTTACTACAACCGAAAAGGCTAGCATTCCGTTGTCCTCCAAGCTGTTATTGATCATAACTTCTGGTAAGCATGACTTATTTTTAACTTACAAACAAGTTGTATTAGGTTACTGGGTGTTTATCAAAATATATTATCTGTACTACCATTAAAGCTTACAGACTTGTATGAGGGATGGCCTGGTCGTACGCACGATGCTCAAATATTTGCCAACTTCTACATCTTCAAAAAAGGGTTAAAGAACAGGGAGGATACCTCTTTCCACGTGAGGTCAGTTTGCTTGTCATAGGCTTTTTTACATTTCTATAGCTCAGGTTTAAGTTGTCTAGGAGCATATTCAACATTTATGGAAGTCCAACTTGCCTAGGAAGTCCAACATTGTAATATTCTCTTCTGTCACTCAAGTCTGTCAGCTAACTCTGAACAGCTTATATCATAGTATAGTAGTTCCTGGATAAGGTCTGTAATTGTGTGACTTAGGCTCTTAATGTGGTTATTGTATTGTTTACCCTATTACTATTCATTTGCCTTCCAGGCATCCTGAACTGTTTATGATGTGGAGAGCCTTGTGCATATCATTGGAGACCCTGCATATCCCCTCAGAAACAGGCTGATGAAGGGTTTCACCAATCACTGTGCACTCATGCTGCAATAGCGAAATTTTAACTTCTGCTTGAGTTCAGCAAGGATGGTGGTGGAAAAGTCCTTTGGATGTCTAAAAGGTCATTGGAGGTGCCTGGGTAAATATAGATATAGATATTGCCACCGCTTCAGTATCTGATGTTGTACTCATCTGTTGTGTTCTCCACAACATATGTGAGATCCATAAAGAAGACTTTATGCCAGAGTGGACCATAGCTGAAGGCCAGAGATGCCCGGTTCCTGGCAAGGATGCTTATCAAGATCCACAGGCACGCGCCAGTTACCAAGCTATTATATCAATTCTCTGAATGGTGCCAATTCTGTTTGACATTTTGTGGCTGCTGTATGTTTTCTATGAATAAAAATACACTCAAAGGATTCACATGGAAGTGTTGTATGATAATATACAAATGTTTTTAGTTAGTTAGTTAGTTAGTTAGTTAGTTAGTTAGTTAGTTAGTTTTGGTAATTAAAATTATGGTATTGCCACATTGTCCCTAGTTGTGAGCCAGAAAACATTTGTCCAGAGTATTTCATCCCATCATTAAACACCACACTTAAGTGGAGAATATGACAAGCTATTATGTTCTGCTTGTCATAAAAGTAGTCTGTGTTGGGCCTCATGCCATATGGCTCAAACAAAGAGAAAGCCTGTAGGGGAAATCAAAAGCCTAACTACTCAGTTTAAGGGTCAGGAGAACCCTCTGCACGTCGCACTCCCAGGGAGCGTTATCTTGTGAAGAGACTCTGGTTTTGTGCAACAGATACTGTAAGGGTTTAACTTTGAGAAAAGTTTTTCACTTTGCTTGAGCTAAAGCTTCAGTTCCTGCCTCGCTGGATGAGACAGAGACTGTTTTTGTTTTACTTTCATTTTTGTTCGAATATTCATCATTATTGTTTTGAATCCATAGAGGAACACTGCACAATCCAGTCGTTCCTCACCGCCTGCAGAAGGAAGAAATAATCTTCCGAAGAAGACGGAACCCCCCAGGTCCGGTCCTTTTGTTTTGGCAGAAACAGATCGAATATGTCGTATCTTGCTCTAACTTTAATAAGCAGACGAGGCGTGATATCTGGTCTGTTAATATTAACTTGATCCTTTATTAACATGTAAACATTCTTGTGCTACCTGCATGGCTACCTAGAACTGACGTACAGGCGGGGCTTCCACGCATGCTCATAACTGCTGTGGCATGCTGGGTAATGTAGTTCTCATGTTACTATACTCATAACATCACATCTTTCCCCCTATAAAATAAATGATATTTACCCCTTAAAACAAAGCCATGCTTTTTCTTTACCTTGGCATTTATCATTAACTTCAATCTGCATCGTAACTTTACTTGTAAACAACTTTTCTATTTAAACACTTTTTCTGCAATAGAAAAATAATAAAGTGCAAACTTTCTAAGCATCATAACACACCTAGAATCATGTCAACATTTTTTTTTTTCATTTACATTAACATTTCTTTTTTTTTTTTTTTTTTTTTTTTACATTTACTTATTTATCTTTGATGAACTTAAACGTCCATGTTGCTTCTTCGTCTAGCAAGTTGTAAACAAGAGTCCTTAGCAACTCTCGATCAGCCTCTTAGGTGGCTGAACATGTCTTACAGGTCTGGACAGTCTTTCAACAGCTGGCGACGCAGACGTAGTCTGTAGATTCCGCCGTGTCCTGCTGAACCATCTCCTGAGCTGTAGTGTCCTTTTCAGTCAGCTGTAGTTGAAGATCCGTGCGGTTCCTTCTCAGAGACAATCCACTCTCTGTCCGGATCCTGTAGGAGCGTGGGGCAACTTCCTCCTCCACCCGTCCTTTTTGTCTCCATGCGCTTGTAGGGGTGTCTCTGAGTCGCACCACGTCTCCTGGCTTCAGCATAGGCAGGTGTTTAGCCGTTCTGTCATACAGCTGTTTTTGTTTCACTTTTTGTTCCTCCCTTGCGTTTCTGACTTTGTGTGCATTTTTCGGCGTCAGCAGGTCCTCATTTACTGGTAGGTTGGAGCGAATGCGCCTACCCATCAGCATTTGGGCTGGTGACAGTCCATTCTGTAGAGGTGTACTCCGGTAAATCAGTAAACTTGTCTGAAAGTAATCTCTGTCCTCTGCTTTTTTCATCATTGTTTTTACTGTCTTTACAGAGCTTTCTGCCAAGCCGTTCGACTTTGGATAGGTTGGACTCGATGTAGAGTGTTGAAACCCCCATTCTTTGGCAAAGGCAGCAAACTCGCAGCTAGAAAACTGGGGCCCATTATCCGAGAACAGTTCACATGGGACACCATGTCTAGCGAAGACAGTCTTGAGGTAGCTGATTACTGCTTTGCTTGATGTTGACTGCAGCGCTCCAACTTCAGGATAGTTTGAGAAATAGTCGGTGACCACTATGTAACTCTTACCATCACAGTCAAACAGGTCAGTGCCAACCTTGTAGTAGGGTCTGTGGGGCACTGGATGCATCATCAGCGGCTCAGCTTGTTGTCTTGGCCTGTGGGTGCGACAAAGTTCACATCACGCTGTCGTCTGGCTTATATCTAAATTGATTCTCGGCCAGTACATCACTTCTCTAGCCCTGCGTTTACACTTGACTTCTCCAAGGTGGCCTTCGTGAATCTTTTGGAGCATTTGTTTACGTAGTGAGGATGGAATAACGTATTTGCTCCCTTTCAACACTATGTCATCCACCACTGTGAGCTCTGCCCTACAGTTCCAGTAGTCTTGTATTTGCACAGGGCAATCCTTTTTGTTTTCAGGCCAGCCTTTCTGTACTGTGCTCTTGAGTTTTTTCATTGTTTCATCTGCATTAGTCTCTCTTCGTATTTGTTCCGTTCTGTCTGCAGTTACTGGCAGAGATGTCACAATCATGTCCACATATGCCTGTATGTCTGCGCTGTTCTCACAGTCTGCACGTTCCTCTTTATCCACTGCTCTAGACAAGGTGTCGGCAGTGAACATGTATTTTCCTTGTGTGTATATCATGTGCACGTCGTACTTTTGCAGCCTGATCAGCATGCGCTGTATCCGTACAGGACAGTCATTTAGAGGTTTGGCCATGATGGACACAAAAGGTTTATGGTCAGTTTCTACCTCAAAAGACTGACCATACACATATTGATGAAAACGCTCACATGCATACAAACTCGCTAACAGTTCTTTTTCAGTTTGAGCGTACCTGGACTCGGCGCTTGTCAAGGCTCTGGATGCATAAGCGACAGGTAGCCACTGCTCGTCGTGTCGCTGCAGCAGCACTGCTCCCAGGCCGTACTGTGACGCGTCTGCTGAGATCCTGGTACTCTTCTTTGGGTCGTAGAACTTTAGCACGGGTTCCTGTGTGAGAGTCTCTTTCAGTGTCAGAAAACATTGTTCCTGCTCATGGGACCAGATCCATTCATTCTTTTGTTCGAGAAGACTCCTGAGAGGTGCCGACCGTGTTGACAACTGTGGGACAAACTTGGCGAGATAGGTGACCATCCCTAAAAACCGTCTGACCTCATCTTTATTGTTTGGTCTTTCCATGTTGTTGATCGCTGATGTTTTTCTCGGGTCAGGCTTCACCCCCTCCTCACTGAGAACATCTCCCACAAAGGTAAGTGTTTTTACACCGAACTCACATTTGTCTTTGTTAAGTTTCAGATTAACTTCTCTTGTCTTGTCTAACACTTGTCTCAGTCTTTCGTCGTGTTCTTCTCGAGTAGCCCCCCAGACAATAACATCGTCCATCATCGTCTCTACTCCTGGAATGTGCTCAAAAATCATGTGAATAGTCTTATGGTATACTTCAGGCGCTGACAAGATACCGTACGGCAGACGAAGAAACCTGTACCTGCCCTCCGGCGTGTTGAACGTACACAGTCTCGAACTCTGCTCGTCTAACCTCAGTTGCCAGAAACCTGACGAAGCATCTAGTTTACTGAACCATTTAGCTCCAGCAAACTGTGCCATGATTTCTTCTCTGGTTGGTAACTTAAAGTGTTCTCTTCTGATTGCTCTGTTTAAATCCCTAGGATCCAAACAAATCCTCAGAGCACCTGTTTTCTTTTGCACAATAACCAGCGAGCTGACCCATTCCGTTGGTTCATCTATTTTCTTGATGACCTCTAATTTTTCCATGCGCGCTAGTTCCTCTTTCAGTTTTTCCCGCAGGGCAAACGGGACTTTCCTGCAGGGATGCACAACAGGAGACACACTTTCATCCACACGTATCTTATGTTTTCCAGGTAGACATCCAAGTCCTTCGAAACAGTCTTTATACTCCTCCATGAGTGAGTCATGATCATTTGCAGTACCTGGTGATGTCACAACAAACACTCTTTTGACCAGATTGAGCTTTGTACATGCACTGAGTCCCAGGATTGGTTGTACTCTCATATCCACGATCACAAGCTGTGCTCTTATCTGCCGACCCTTGTGTTTGAAGGTTGCGATGCATCCGCCTTTAACAGGAACACGTTCTCCGGTGTATCCAGTGACTTTTGTTTTTAAAGGATGAATTTTGCTCTTTACTGTCAGTGTTTTGTAGTCTTCCAATGACAGCAGGTTTACATGAGCACCTGTGTCCAACTTGAATGGTATTATTGTTTTATTCACCTCAATAGGCACAATCCATTCCTCTTTTTCAGTTGTACAAGCTTGCACCACATCCACAATAAACTCATCATACTCCTCTTCTCCCTTATCGACTGTGTGAACTTTTTGTTTTAGAGCTGCTTTGCAACATTTAGCATAGTGATTGCTCCTTCCACAGTTGTTACAGGATTTTCCAAATGCAGGACAAGATCTTGGCTTGTGGCTGCCTCCACATTTACCACATTTGAACTCAGTAGATTTCTCTTTTTGGTCTCTCTGTTTGGTAAATGTTTTCTTTTTCCTCTGTTCTTTATTTATTGAATGCACAGTTGTCTCACCTCTCCGAAGCTCTTTTGCTTGTGCTCGAGTGGTTTCAGCTGCTCTGCACATACTGACACACTTGTCCAGGGTCAGTCCTGTCTCTCGGAGCAGTCTTTCTCTGAGTGCATTATCCACTGTTCCACAAACGACCCTGTCTCTCACTAATGAGTCTCTTAAGGTGCCGAATTCACATGTCTTGCTTAGCGTGTGAAGCTCTGCTAAGTACTGGTCAAATAGTACTCCTTGCTTTTGGTCATGGGTGAAAAACTTGTACCTCTCAAAAGTCACGTTCTGTCTAGGCACAAAGTATTCTTCAAACTTTGTCATTAGCTCTGTCAAAGTCAGATTAGCTTCATTCAGCTGAAAGCTATTATATATGTCCAATGCATCTTCTCCTATAACATGCAAAAGAATGTGAGCTTTCAGTTTTTCATCATCACCCCCAGCTCCGCTTGCTGCTAGATATATATTAAATCGTTACTTGAAACGCTTCCAGTTATCAGCAAGGTTCCCAGTCAATTGCATGGAAGTGGGTGGACTTAGCTTATCCATGACTGCACGTCGGGGTATCGGGACTTACACAGCCCTCTCCTGGTGCTGGTTATCCTCCAATACAGGTACGAGATCCTCTTCTACTTGTTCGATCCGTCCCTCGTCCTCGCTTTACTCATGCGACCGGAGACTTTTTCTTCCTCTTTCCGTGGCAAATCTTCCGCAGTCTCGCCGCAGTGTGTGACCACAGTACATTGTATTCCGGCTCAATCAGCGCAGGAAAAAAAGAACCAAAATTAGCTTTCCGGCCACTGGTTGAGGGAGAGACAGCAGCTGTGTAATTCTTTGTTGTTGGCTAAGCACTCGCTTAAAAAGGCCCAAAAGGTGTGAAAAAAGTAAACCAGGTTGACCTGCCCCCAAGACGTTCACCCGGTCTCCACTAGCTGTGAGCCCGGAAGCTCCGCCATACCACAATGACGTTACTCCCAGTTTAAAAGTCGTAGAATCCCACTACTCATCGCAGTCCAAGGAAGCATTAAGTTGTGTGAGGGACCAGATGCTCCCCTGTAGATAAGTGTGGGAATACGACAGGATAAGGGTCCCCAGGACCAGGAGCCCTGATCAGCCCTGAGGTGGGCATCAGAGATAAGCTACAGGAAGGAGCCCACACCAGAGGTTTGGAGCTGACTCAACTATACATTGTCATCTAAGTTTAAGAGAGACCATCCTGTCTACTTTAGCTGACATCAGCAAAGTTAAGTAACACACACAAGACTTATTTCATAGGGGATGTGAGCCAGACCCATCCTTCTTTTCTTTCCATTGGATAGATGTACCTTTAATCTATCAAAGTGACCAATGAGGAGAAGTGGGCGGTTATGGACAATAGGCTCTAAAAAGGCCCAACACACCAGAGAAAGGTGGTTGTTTTTGGTAGAATTCCTAAGATCGAAGGCGATGGGGCACAGGGCAAAGCGTTTGGCATAACTTTGCCATCGATTTGAGAACACCAGACGTGCGGCCGCACTCTGTTCGGATGCAGGCATTTGAGATCTGTTTTAATAAAGATTGCTCCATCATTCCACCCAGCCTTGCCTCTGCAGAATTCCTTTATCAACATACTACACGCCGACACCTTTGAAGACGAAAGCCCAGAGACGACAAGTTGGCGTTGTAGGCAGGATAGCTATTGACAACCTGGACACGTGCCAGGGGTCCAGAGACTGACTTTCACCCCAGCCGGCAAACAAGGTGAGCATTTTTCACTCTAGGGGTCAAACTCAGGCCCTGGACTGGACTGTGTGTGTGTTTTCCAATGTCTGTCAAGCTGAAAATTACCAAAACGGGGGGAAACTGGGCAACAGGTGTTTAGTTTGTTGATACGGTTCTGTCAAAATGTTTAAATTAAGGGAATAAGAGAAAAGGAGAAACTGATGCGGTAGGGATTAGTGAATTAATTGGTTATATGGTGCTGATAGTGGCAGATATGACGCTAAGCCTACATTCTCATAAGTCATGCGTGAGATTGGTCACTATTTCCTATGCACTAAGTTGTCTCAAATAGAGAAGTGAAGAGATAGAGTGAATAAGAGAAATAAGGAAAAAAGGGAAACTGCTGTGGCAGCAATGACTGAACTGATGGCCATCTGATGCAGACAGTGACAGGCAAGGCGCTGAGCTTACATTGTCATAAGACATGCGGGGCATTGGTCTTCATTAGCTGCATGGTTCAGTTGTCCCAAATAGTAGAAAAGAGTAGAAAAGCCTGGCCAGGTAGAAAAAGAAAGAAGTGATAGAATGAGAAAAATTAGAATAAGAGAGAAATGTTATGTAAAATCAAACTTAGGGTTGTGACGGTAGAAAATTCGGCAAGTCCAAGGGTGCGTGTGACGCCCGTGGACCCTTATATAAATAATGTGGTGTGGCAATTGCTGGGCTGTTAGAGGCGGTTTTCCGTATTCTGAGTCCAAAAACCAAGTTGCAGTATGTGTCATGTGTTGTGATGAAATTCAGCTGAATAAGTGTTTGTGAGTAAAAAAAAAACCCAGTGGTGTGAGGCTGTCAGTGCTTATTGTGTCCTCTGAGCTGTGTGTGTGTGGTGAGAGTCAGCTAAAGTGGATGTGAAAGCTGACTGTTAGTCCAAATGATTATAAGTAATCTATATAAGTAATATTGTAATATATAAATGAGTGTATCAATAGGGAACGTTTATTGTAGGTCTCATTGAGACCACCTAGGCAAATGGGTCACACAAATAGCACTATTAATCATATAAAAGAGAAAATTATGGTAGAAGTAATAATGAAAAGTTAAGGGGATGTTATGTGAATATTAGGTTAACCATTTATATGAGATGTGTGCTAAATGCAATGCATCCTTGTTGAATTTGTATCGGAGGGATCCAATTGAGTGTTCTTCTTCACTATCAAGCAGTATATGAGTAATTATTTGTGGATGTTGTTTGATTTGTTTTAATGTAGAGCAGTTCAATGGATACGCTAAGTAGGCATTTGTGGATGTACGGACAATTGTTTATTGGGTCAACTGTAATAGCTGGTCGAAGTATGAAATTGTTTTTTTATTCACTGTAGCCTGCACATATTAGAGTGGGAAGCTCCGCTGTGGAGTACAAGAAAGTTAATTGAATTGGAAAAATCAATATTTTAAGGCCGAAGTACCGGTACAAGAAATTTGACGCAAAATTTGAACATATAAATTATTTCAGATCTGAAGGCATGAGATAGATTAAATGCATGATTGGAGTAGCATGACTAACAGTTAACTAAAGTACTAATATGATTGTGTATGTAAAATATGTAGCGGATTTTGGAGTATCCAATGTCGTTTCGTTAGACCTTTATGCAGTAATGCGGATATTTTCCTGCGGAAATTGGAATTTAATCAGACATATTGAATTTGCTCTAAAACACCTCCTCAGAGCGAATGACTAAACTGAAATGAGTAAGTGATGAAGTTGTCATGAGTCTGGCAATGTTTCTTATTCAAGGCGAGGGTTTCGTTATAAAATGCCTGTTTGAATGTTGGCAGATACAAAGTGTTAATTTATGGTTGACAATTAGCCGATCGAGCTCTCCTTTGTCTCTCTGCGGTTGAGATGAGTTCAGAGTGCGCGTGTCCGCAGAGTAAAGAGAGAGAAGCAGAGAAGGGGGACTGAGCAGCTGGTGTGTGAACGCGTGGCACCGCTGAGTGTGTAGTTACTCCCCCTCCTACACTTAGATACAGATAACCAACACAGCTGTTTACAGCTTTACTGATTCTACGTTTGAGTTTTTTCAAAAAAAGCCGATTTGCATTAATGACATGATAATGATGTTAAACTAAACCTATGCAATGTTTATGTTATTTGATTGACGATAAAGAAGTGACATGTTTAGCTTGCTTTCAGTGTGGATGAAATAATAGTCTTCATTTGTGTTTTTCTTCTTTTTGTTTCCATACCCCTGGGTCACGAGACTCCGAGAAAGAAAGCATAACCTCTAAGGCCGGGGCCTACTAAGGGACGGACGAGAGCCACAGGACACCTTTTGCATCTGCCGGTGCCCTCCACCTGTGCAGCTTACATCAAATCTGCCAGGCTAGTGCGATTTTATCCACAAACTCTTACACACGCACATAAATACACCCACACGTGTACATACACTCACATGTGTTTAATGTTACAACACTTGTATGCACACAAAATGTTTTTCCACATACATATGTAATACTAACTAAAGGATAATTACAAGTGAAGCTTGGCAACGGACTGACCAACTATAACATATTATTGGCTGTTAATAGTGATTCCATTCCTAGAGGAAATCATATTGGATGTTTGAGCTATTTTATACTTGTTGACAGAGATAGACATTGCGGTGTAGACTGTAGGGAGATTTGAGCAGGAGATTTAACTGTTGTTGGTTCTTTGTGGGAATTGGGGAACCATTAATTCTCTATTTCCATTGTATTCTCACAATTATCCAAGCTCTATGGTGTTTTAGCCATTAGAGCAAAACAGTACTTGTCTTCTCTGGAGTTGGCAAATATACTTTGTTTTTCTTTGAGAAGCGGCCGGGGTGACACGGTTGTTGAAAATACAGTTTTAATTGATTTAATTTGATTTGAGTAACTTTCTGAAACGGGTGACTTATATTCTTTCAAATAGCATCCAAATGTTTATGAAAAAGAAAGTAAAAAGAAATACTTCTATAATGCCAAAGATGGGCTCTAGAACCTCCAGAGTAACTACCCCTGTTGACGTGGTGCAAAAAAGCAACCCCCTTATTAAAGGGATTGCAGAAGTGTCAAAGAAATGGCATAAGCGCTGGCTGGAAATTGATCAACCCTGGCCAGTGGAAGGAACCCTTAACCTAGAGGTAATTAAAACTATACAGGTGCTGGTGTCCACATATAAGATGGAGGAAAAGAAAGGGAAAAAAGGACAGAAAAGAAAGGAGAAGAGGCAAACAGAGCTAGGTATTTTGGAGTTGTTTAAACATTAAGGACAGATATGGATAATGACATCTAAAGTAAAAAGAGAAAAGCTTGCAGAGGAATTGGGAAAAAACATGGAGGTTACTGAGAAGCTGCTAGCAGAAGCTAACACACCTTTTTCACATACTGCCCAAGTAAAATGTCCCCCACCTTATGAGAAGGAGGTTAAGTTCTCTGACGTATATCCCCAGCTCCCTGTGCTTAGCCAAAAAGGCAAATATCAAGTGACTGATGACTGGGATCGAGTAATGGAATAAGGGAAGGCAATAACAACTATAGAACTGCAGCCAAGCCCTAGTCACGGGAGAAAGAAGGGACGTCAGGGGAAAAGGAGTGATCGTGGATCCCGAAGAATGGAGATAAGAAGTGATAGTCAAAGTGAGGCAGAGGGGGGGTATGGGGGGGGGTATGGCTCAACAATCAAACACATACTGGCCAAAGCTGATGTAACCAGATGGTTTATATTCTGTATGCATTTCAGTTATCTGGTGTCCCTCAGTCTGTTTATTTGACAGCAGGCATGGCGATCGCGGCAGGTGTGTGACACGCCCCTTACCGGCACCTGTAGTGCAGCCGCGTCCTCGCCCGCTAATGCGGGGCGGTTTATATACCCCCCTGGTCGTTTAGTCTGTCTTTTTCCTCTGCCGAAGCGAGTGCAGCCAGCTCGCAGCTCCGCCACGCCGTAGTGTCCGAGCGTGTATGGGCCGTGTGCGTTCTGCAGGTTGACGCGTCGGGCCGGTGTGGTGTGGTGTGTATGTGTGTCCCCGTCTGGTTAGCTGCTGTTGCCGCCGTAGCCGCTAGCAGCTACAAGCACTGATGTGTGCGGGACCCAGCTTGTCTGGCGTTAGGCTGCTGTTTGCCCTGCCTTGTCTCTAACTTCTTTTCTTTCTTTGTTTGCCTTGCCTTGCTAGTTAGCCTGCAGGAAACGGTTGTTTCGTCGTCGTATAGACATTCTCTTAAAGTGTAGTTGAGTTCACGTGTGCTCCGCCCCAATCTGATTGCGAGACGTTAGTGGGGGTGGGAGGGGTTACTGCAGCAGCTATAGTGGAGGACCTGCCACATTTATACCTCTTGTATGGTTTCCCCCCCCTTCCGTTTTGAGTTGCAGTGATTTGTAAATCTATTGTTTTGTTTCTTCTTTTGAATTATTTGAGTGCAGGGACCTCTGCCAGAGCTAGCCGTGGTGTACTGCCTTTCACTTCCTAACTGAACCACTGTATTGGTGTAGGTGGAACATCACTTGTTAGATATTAAAGAAAATGACGATATAAATGTTTTAGAGACATAACTTGATAAATGAACTTGTTTTATTGTGAGTAATAAAGTTTGTTAAATTATTTTACATCGTGCCTGTATTCATTTGTGTATGAACCTGTGTATGGGTGGTTTTTGGGAAACCCTCAGAGAAATTAAAGTTAAAGGAGTATACTCTTTAGGTGCAAGTCCTAAGGTGGCGTTGTTGGTGTTATATTGATTCTCTAGATCTGCCACTCGCAGTTCAACTGGTATCGCCACACTGAGAAGAAAGGAAGTACATCATCTAGGAAGACTGTATGGAGAGATAATGACACCAGCGAAAGTGAGACTGAAGAAAGTGACTGGGACGACGACGGGGACGATGATAAGAAGCAAGACCGCACGCAGGTCAAAGAGAGCAGACAGAGGGGTAATAAGGAGCAGGCTAAGAGTCAAGTAGCCCGGGAGGTTCTGGATCTCATATTAGAAGAACTGGAATTGGAAGATATGGAGCAAGAGAGAGAAGGATCTCCCAGAGAAAGCACCCCAAAATATAACCTGCGAAGAGAGACGATGAATAAATCCAGTAAAATGCTTCCAGTGATAGTGCGAGGGCAGAGTTTGGAGTGTAAGCCTTGGCAGAATACAGATATGTCACACATTATCGAAAAGCTAGCCATTATTCAAGAGGGGGCACATCCATGGATTTCCAAGTTGGAGGAAATACTGATAGGAATACAGCCCGCTATGGGAGATATCAAGAGACTTTTAGCCAGCCTCCTTGGGGTCCCAGCCATGGAAGAAATCTTGGTGAAAGCAGGACTGAACCTATTTGTGGGGACAGCTGTGAATGATGCAGACCTGTTTGCTGCATGTAGAGGGCGGCTGTGGAAAGCACTGACAGAAACATACATCACCAACGTGCACCCAGACAACATCCTCATTGAGCCATCGGGTAAGCAGGACAACCCACGTGCTTATGTTTTAAGAGTTCATCAAATGTGGAGAAATGTCACTGGAAATGATCCGGATTTGAACAGGATGGAGCAGTCAATCCTGCGAGCTAAGCTACAAGAGGGGCTACCTGTACCGGTGAAAAGTTAGCATAGGTGGTTGGCCTTAAGAGCATGGCAAGGAATATCTACACAGATCATGTAGAACATCAAGTTGAGTTGTATCCTAAGAAAGAACATGCTCAGTGAGAACAAGACCAAGAAACTCTCAGGAAACTCAACCAGATACAGTTAACCGATAATAAAAAGAAGGAGAAAATGCAGGCTGTAGTCCTGATGGAACAGCCGCAGCCAACTCAATTGATCCACTCACAACCACAGTCGATTCAACCCCAGGGCCAAACATTGCAGCCAGTGTTGTCATTTCCAACCATCACCACTCTGCAGCCAGTCGTCAGTCACCGGCATGGAGAGGAAGAGGACGTGGAACCTTTGGAAGAGGAGGCTATCAGCAACCTCCAGGAGCATGCTTTAATTGTGGACAGTTCGGCCATCTTGCCTGAGAATGTAACCAGCCAGGCGGAGGCTATCCTAGAGGTGGCTTCAGAGGAGGCTTTCGGGGAGGATTCAGAGGTCAAGTGCAGGCACCCCGGGGACCGGTGAACCCTTCCCTTCAAGGGGTCCGGAGCCTGGATTCTAGGGGTGCCTAGAGGGTCCGACGGGAAGGTGTCAGCTGGTAGTGTCAGGGCCGGAACGAGATCCAACAGTATTGGTGAAAGTGAACGATCTGCCATTGAAAATGATGGTTGATAGCGGAGCAGCTTTCACCTGTATCCGGCCTAAAGATTCTACACATCTCCCCATGTCTGGCAAATTTGTACAGCGTGAAACAGCTGGTACCCTCCACAAAACCGATTGAGCTCTGCTATCGAAGTCAAAAGATTACAATACCTATACTGGTTTCAGAACACACTCCCATTGCAGTCTTGGGAAGAGATGCTTTATGTAGATTGAACTGCACAATACGATGTACACCAGACGGCTGTCTGGTTGATGTGCCATATGATGTTCATCATCAACTACTCCTGACGACAGAGTCAGAAGGTTCTTCCGTGTTTTGGATTGGAAATCTTAGTGAAGAACTAATGGAGCCAGTCAGACTGTGGTGGACGTTTCTTTCCGCAAACATACCTGAGGCTCAGCTCACAGTATATCCACATCATTGCACACTCAAGTACTATAAGTATGCAGTCCAACCAGATTTACATGAATGGTTGAGTCGACAACCAAAACAAGCTCTGCTCAGCTCTGGTTTCATAAATGTGGGACCACAAGGAGTGGCTATGAAAATAAATAAAGATGAGTATCTTGGTAAAGAATATGACATTGAAGGAGGCATCCCACATGTGACTCTGATGATAGCTAAAGATTATGAACAGAAACATCTAGCAGCAATGATGGTGGAATCAGAAGATTCCACCTTTGTTCAAACAAAAGAAAACCCGGCCATTTGGGAAAGTAAAGATCAGAAGTTCATAAAAATTATGATATCCGCCCAAGGAGTGGGACAGCCGCAAGCAGTACAACTGACACAGGAATCAATGTCCAGTATCAAGTCAGATGCGGATTAACTTAAGGTAGACATGTTGCAGCGGGTTCCAGAACGTCTGTGGTCACAACACAGCACTGATAGTGGATTTGTGAAATCAGCTCAGCCGGTGAAAGTTGAGCTCCGACTCGGAGCCTGGCCTCCATGGAAGAATCAGTACCCCCTGAAGGAGGCGGCCATCCGGGGGATTGAACCACAAATTAAAGGGCTGCTACAAGCAAATGTCTTGAAGATAACTCAGAGTCCTCAGGGCAACACGCCGTTGATACCTGTAACAAAACCAGATGGTTCTTATCGCTTGGTACATGATTTAAGAGCAGTGAATTAAGTTGTGGCTGACTTTCCGGCAGATGTACCTGATCCACACACATTACTGGCTCAGATTCCTCCAGAAGCTACGCACTTCACAGTGTTAGATTTGTGTGGAACTTTCTTCAGTGTTCCCCTTAGTATCGAATCCCAGGGATTGTTTGTTTTCACTTATCAAAGACAATTTTATCAATATCAGAGGCTGCCTACGGGATATAAACACAGCCCTCATGTATTTAATAAAGTGTTGATAGAAGATTTACAAGGTATAGGTCAGATATTGAAGAGCACAGTTATTCAGTACATGGATGACATTATTATTTGTTCCCCAGACAGAGAAACGTGTCATGAAGACTGCAGATTTTGGCTGAAAAGGGACATAAGGCTTCCCAGAAAAAAGCAACAGTATGTACGGGAACAAGTGACTTATTTGGGACAGACAATAACTCAGGGACATCGACGTCTCTCATCTAGTCATTTAGACACCATTCGAAAGGTTCCAAAGCCCAGGACAGTTAGGGAAATGATGACGTTTCTTGGCATTGCCGGTTATTCTTTGGCATGGATCTAAGAGTATGCTAAGCTAGCTGGACCTTTAAGGGCAATGATCAAAGAAACAGGGAATGATGAGCTCCACTGTAATCTCACTTGGACACTGGATGGCCAGGTGGCATTTGAAACAATTAAAAAAAGATCACAGGAGGCCCCAGCACTTGTGTTATATGTATCCACGTCCACTGGGGGTAGGTTTGCATGTGCAGTTCTTTGTCAGCCAACAGGTACGGGGACAAGTCCTCAACCAGTTGCCTATTATTCCACTGCTTAATCGGAAGTGGAATTGGGGTTATCATTTTGTCATAGAGCCATGGTTGGAGTCTATTTTATGTATGAAAAAGCATCGGCTGTTACAATGGGTTATCCTGTGACAATCCTGACAGATCATAGTTTGAGAAATCTATTGAATCATGGTAAATACTCCTTGACAGTTATCACAGGCTACTAGAACAGGAAGACGTCGCTTTAGCCAGGTGCACCACAGTGAATCCTGCTGAACATTTGCCAACTCCAGAAGATGGGGAACCACATGATTGTGTACAGGAGGCAGAAAAATATTCAAGGCTCAGAATAGACTTGCAGGCCCTCCCGTTGCGGGAGGCGGAACTGGAGTACTGGACTGACGGATCTTGCTATTGGATTGGAGAAAAATTAAGTGCTGGCTATGCAATAGTTAAAGCTCAAGGATCGGAATTTGTTGTTGAAAAAGCTGAAGTAATACCTCAGCCTGCTTCAGCGCAACTTGCTGAACTAGTGGGTTTAACTGAAGCGTGTCTGTTAGCAGAGGGCAAACGAGTGACAATCTACACACACTCGGGTGTGTGTGGAAGAACAGGGGATTTAAAAAAGTGGATGGTTCTCCCATACAACACCATGAACAGATAATGAAATTATTACATGCTATGATGAAACCCAAAGAAATAGCAATACCTAATGTGCAGCACATAGATCAGATATGTCTCGGGTTACACAAGGAAACAAAGCCGTGGGGCAAACACATTGGGTAAGGTTCTTTTGGTCACTCATGAGGTGGACCTGGAAGACAAAATTACACTCAGGGAAGTGATTTCTATGCAGGAAACAGTTCAAGCCATAGATAAACAACTATGGGTGGATAGAGGTGTGAGCCAAGATGCTACTGGGCTGTGGAGAAGTCATGAGGGATTAATGGTGGCACCCCCAGATCTATTGGGTCTGTTGATCCAAGAGGCACATGGGCAAGCCCATGTTGCAAGGGGGGAAGTCAAGAGAAAAATCCTAAGAGAGTATGGTTTTTGGGCACCATATTTGCTTGAACAAATTGATCATGTTATAGGCAGATGTACAATCTGTTTGAAAAACAATGTCAGGAGAGGAGTAATGGTCCCTCCTGGTTACATTCCAACTCCAAAAGGCCCCATGCGTGAGCTAGTTATGGACTTTGTTGATAAAACCAATTGGGGGTAAGAGATACATGTTAGTGGTTGTAGACAGTTTTCCGCGATGGCCTGAGGCTTGTCCTACCAAGCAGAAGGATGCTCACTCTGTTGCCAAGTTCTTATGTCGGGAGGTCATAAGCCGATGGGGACTTCCAGATCGCATATCCTCAGATAATGGAAAAGAGTTTGTGGATAAAACAGTAAAATTGATCCTACAGAAATTGGGCATTCAACAACGTTTAGGAGCGGTCTATCACCCTCAAAGTCAAGGTATGCAAAATGAATGGCGTTCTGAAAAATAGTATTGTCAAAATCTGCCAACACACAGGTTTAAATTGGGTAGCGGCGCTTCCGCTTGCGTTGATGCAGAGTCGTTCAAGCGCCCTTCGAGATTTGCATATGACGCCTCATGAATTGGTCACAGGTAGACAAATGCCGACACCCTGTTTGCGCACAAGCGGGAAAGGTCCAAGTCTATCCCTTTTGGAAGACGACATGAAGGCGTATGTCAAATATTTGACTAATTTACATAGGAGTATATCCACGTATGTCTCCAACAGGCAAAAGCAGGAGGAGGTGCTAGAGAGGCTTGAGGAGCAAAAAAGGGACAGAATGAAACCTGGGGACAAGGTCTTTGTGAAAGTGTTCAGAAGAAAATGGTTCAATGAACGCAGAGAAGGTCCCTATGAAGTTGTTCGTTGTACTGGAACAGCAGTCCAGGTCAAAGGGTCGCCGATGTGGTATCATCTCACACTGTGTCAAGGCACCACTAGAAGAAACCCTACCTCCCGAGGACCAAGATTTCAAAAGCACGGGAGCACCAGGGGAAGAAATCGGGAGAAACAGAAGCCCGAGGACACCCACATTCAAGACCCAGAAGGAGGGATTGACGATGTCATGGATATTCAAGATAATGGTGTGTGTGCTCCTGGCGAGACCGGCAATGTCCTCTCAGATAATGGACAAGAAAGAAGAGTCGATGACATCGACTCACAGCATGGTTCGGAGGCAGCAGAACATACTGTCCCAGGGGATGATTCGTTAAAGACTCCAGAGAGACACAGTGGTGACGCAGAAGGAACTGGAGATCCAGTCAGAGCAAGGAGCCCGAGGCCCGTTCGACAAAGAACCAGACCCAAACATTTCGAGGACTGAGATTCAAGTGACCAGGGGAAAGTCAGGATTGGATCTGGATTTCATCAGGGATTCACATGTGTCTCAAGTAACTGACAGTATGCCTGAAGCATCCCATTTAATTCCTGGATGGACAACAGTAAAAGCTAGGTTAGGACATTCAGCTCAATTACCTTGCAGCTGTACTAAATGGAATACTGTTAATAGGATTCCTCCAGTGTGGAGAGACAATCAGGATAAAAACATGAAGGTGACAGGAATTTTGGTTGATGGTGTATCTACTATTCAGGGAAAATATTCTTTGTTTACCAAAGATATGTGGGTGAAAGCTGAAGATGATTTCTCAGTTGTATTGAATGATGCTCAATGGGAAGACCAAGGTGGATACATTTACACTTATTTTGCTCCCTTGGGTCGATTCATCCCAGAGTCTAATTCATGGGTAACAGGTTATATAGCTCGTAGAATATTATTGATAGTGGAAGACGGTATTTCCATTCATTCCTCTACAGAGGTTGAAAAGATTGCTGAAGAAAACACTATAGTGACAGGTTTCACCTCAACTGTGGAAACCAGCAGTGGTACTAGTACACCGACCTTGGCTACCTCACCATGCATGACTTTAAAATAAACAAATGTAACATTGATGATGACAGTAACTTCCACTCCAGTTAATCCTACCTCTTTTACACATAAGACAGTGAAAATAGAATTCCTGACGAATGAAACTTCCAGTGAGATGGAAGGACAGATACAAGTAGCAGGAGACGTTGAAGTAGTTGCTAACAATACAACAATGTTATCCTTGGTACAGACAGAGGTTGTAGAGACGGGAAAATGGCGACATGCAGCAGTAGCTCCTGTGTGCTCCGTGGTTTCTAACCTGTCTCGTCTTGTTTTTATGTCACTACTAACGCTCACTTTAAGTTGATTCACAAGTGATAAACTGCAACTATGCCTCACCTTAGTTTGACAGGCCTTGCTGTCCTTTGGATACTTTTATTCCACTTTATGTACGGACTCTGTGAAAACAGGGAACCGCTCCAGTATGGCCGGGAGTTTCTCCTACGCTTTCGCAGCTTCGGAGTAGGTGCTGTGGACTCCTCGGCAGTCCTCCCCACGGAGATCATCCGGCAGGATCACACGGGGGGCCAGAGGTGGTCATCCAAGCCGACAGGCACGAGGAAAAGGGGCAGACGCGGTGGTATTTGCCAGCGCCTCAAAAGACTAGGACACCGCCGTATTCCCCTGCCAACCATCATGCTTGCCAATGTCCAATCCCTCCGCAATAAGGTGGATGAGCTCCAAGCTATCGTCAAGTTTCTGGAGGAGTATAAAAGTGCTTGCCTCCTTGCGATCACAGAAACCTGGCTCAAGGATTACGACTCACAGTCCGACCTGAGGATTGACGGCTTTGGAGAGCCCTTTCGCCTGGGGGTGGCCTGGCTCTCTATGTCAATCGTAACTGGTGTGGAAACGTGATAGTCAGGGAGAGTCTTTGTGTCCCGGACATTGAACTTCTCTCTGTTTCGCTTAGGCCCTTTTATTTACCAAGGGAATTCACTCAGTTATTTGTCACACTGGTATATATTCACCCCAAAGCTAATATGGATAATGCTGCTCGGGCTATCACTTGCACGTGCTACAGCTGCAAGCTATGTCGCCAGATGCTCCTAGCTTTATTATGGGTGATTTTCATAACTGTAAACCACGGAAATACCTGGGGAACTTTAATCAGTATGTGACATGTGCGACTAGACTTACTAAGTGCTCGGATCTGTGCTATGGTTCCATAAAAGGGGCTCATAAGTCCCTCCGGAGAGCTTCACTGGGTGTGTCAGACCATGGCTGTGTCCAAATTCAGGGGCAGCATCCTTCAAGGACCCATCCTTCGCCGCCAGCAAAGGCAGCGTCCTTCAGAGAGACCTGAAGGCAGCGTCAGCCTGTTGTGAAATTGGACAGTCTACCCTTCGCAGCATTTCCTGGTTGCGTCACCAGATGATCCCGCCCCTACCCGCACCTCACTATTTATGCAGGCCAGGTGCGCAAAAATGACAAGAAGATAAGAGTAAGTTCACCATGTCGGAGCTAGAGAAGGTCCTCATTTTCTTTCTCCTCTTCTTACTGCTGGAGGAAGAGGAGAAGCGGTACCGTCGGTGCCGGCGGCGGCTGTTGTATCTCCGATTGAGAGAGAACCATGAAGAGGTAAACCTGTTATTTGAACTCACAGTAATGTTGTCATTCATCATCATTAACTAGCGAACAGTCAAGGGAAATCACCATAGCGATACAATACCTTAATGCTGACATATAAACTGTAAAACGGCACATATGGTTCATGCAATATAACCTTGACAATTGATCAATAGTTAAAGAACCGTGACCACAGTTCAACATCAAAATATTTGGCCATGAATCATCATCATCTATCAAAGCTTTAAAGTGACCCGAAATGTATTATTAACTACAATTATGTAGCTATTGGTTAATTAACCATTTCACTTCTCCTGTTCTTCCCCTTTCCCAATCCAGACCAGACCCCTGTACTGCAGGGTAAACATGGCTGTTCCTGTCCTGGACAGATTTTTTAATCATGAGGACACCAGGCAGGATTTCAGGCTGAGCAGAGAGTCTCTGGCTGTGCTGCTGAACCTTCTCCGACAGGATCGGAGAAGGTTCATTGGATGGGGTGCCACAATAGAGACCTTGGTGTTCCTTTTTTGGCTGGGGAGTGGGGCATCATACAGGGTGGTCTCAAGGGTGTTTGGGATGCCTCGCTCCACTGTCCACTTTATCGTCCACCGAGTTACTGGGGAGGTGGTGGCCATCTACCTCCCAAAGACTGCTGAAGACCTGGCGGCAGTAACTCGTGGGTTTGCAGGGCTGGCAGGACACAGAGCTTTTTCAAAAGCTGCTGGATTGATCGACAGCTGCCATGTCAGAATAAAGCCACCAAGCGGCCCTGATGGTCACTGCTACAAGAACAGGAAACTGTTCTCTTCCATCATCCTGCAGGCAGTTTGTGACCATCAGGGCCGCTTTGTGGACGTGTACGTGGGCTGGCCGGGGTCGGTGCACGACTCCCGTGTACTCCGGCACAGCCCACTGTACAGGCGTGCCATCTACCCTCCTCCAGGGCACTTCATCCTCGCAGACGCCGGGTACCCGTGCCTCCAAAATCTGCTCCCCCTCATCACTCCCTACAAGCGGCCGGTGCAAGGTGTGGCAGCCCAGCGCTTCAACGTCCATCATTCCAGGGCACGCATCATCATCGAGCGTGCCTTTGGAATGATGAAGACCAGGTTCAGATCAATCTTCCTGAAAGCGCTGGAGGTGCACCACACCTTTGTGCCTCAGGTGCGTCATCACTCCACAGGAGTCTTTTGTTTGTTTTTTGAAGCAGAGTAAATCAAACTTAATAAATATTGTCACGAACCGGCTCAATGTTTGTGACAATGAGGGGAGACAAGTCAGGTTTTTAAATTTCACCAAACATATTTATTGGTAATCTTCTGAAAGAACTATCTACAAAAGCATGAGGTGTGGAAAGTATTAGCGTCAGTCATGAATGCAGGGCATGGATGAGTGAGGCGTGTGCATGTGTTTGTGTTGTATGCCGGAAAACACCAGAACGAACCCAGATCCTGCATAGGTGTGGAGCCTAGGAGAGAGAGAGACAAAGAAACCAAGCCATTATTTGTAGCCTTGGTAGAGGCCTAACCAGGTGTCAGCACCTGGCCTTAACGACCCTCCATGACTGCCAGCTCCTGCAGGAGGTGATCAGCTGCATCCTAGTGAGGAAAAAGGGAGGGGTCGTAACACCCCCCTCCATAAGAACGAGGTTCCACCTCGTATTATATGTATGAAACAAATGACACTAACAAAACAATGTCCCAAACTGACAGGGTTAATACGTCACCCATTAGCTGATGATCAGCACTGCACTCCTTCCAAGCTGCTTCCTCCAGCACATCCCTCCGTCCTCACCAACCCAGCAGCCTTGGTACCAAAGGAGCAGTTTAAGGGGAGGAAAGGCGAATGACGAACAGAGGAGAGCATTGAAATGAGACATCAGCATACAAATGAAGATTAGGGGTTCATGGGCGCCCGGGACAGTGCATCCGCCATTACATTGTCAGTCCCTTTAATGTGTCGGATGACCAAGTTATATGGCTGAAAGAACAAGGACCACCTCATTAGCCTCTGATTCGGGTTATGCAGCGATTTCAAAAAGGTGAGGGGGTTGTGGTCAGTAAAAACTGTCAGGGATGCCCCAGAGCCGACATAAACATCAAAATGCTGCAGAGCCCAAATAAGTGCCAAAGCCTCCTTTTCAATCACTGAGTAGTTATATTGATGCTTGTTAAATTTACGTGAGAAGAAGCTCACGGGGCAGTCAATCCCCTGTGCATTCTCCTGCAACAGGACGGCCCCAACACCCACATCGCTGGCATCCGTGTGCAGCTTAAAGGGCTGATCAAATTTAGGTGCTGCCAACACTGGGGCTGTACACAACAAGGCTTTCGCACTGTCGAATGCATTTTGACAACTTGAAGACCAAATGTATTCGGCTTTACCTTTTAAAAGGTCGGTCAAGGGTGCAACCACAGATGAAAAGTTCTTACAAAAGCTGCGATAGTAGCCTACCAGTCCAAGGAAACGCATCAGCTCTTTCTTGGTGGTAGGTGGGGGAAACTTGTGCACGGCCAAGACCTTGGCCTCCACTGGTCGAACCCGACCTTGACCCACCACTTTCCCAAGATAGGTCACCGTGGCTCTGGCAAACTCACACTTTGCCAGGTTTACCGTCAAGTTCGCCCAGACCAACCTCTTAAAGAGAGCACCTATACGCTGGACATGTTCCTCCCAGGTGTCAGAATACACCACCACGTCATCCAAATACACAGCACACCCGCTAAGTCCAGAAACAACCCGATTCATTAACCGTTGGAATGTTGCTGGAGCATTCCTCAAACCAAAAGGCATTACTGTGTACGAATACAAGCCAGAGGGAGTTATGAAGGCTGCCGAGATGACCCGCCATCTCACCATGTGACATCTGGAGCACTTTACTGCGGCAGTTAGTAGGGACAACAACTTGGAAGATTGGTTCTCCTACAGATGCATCATCATGTGACAACCACTTCCGAACCAACAGACCATTTTGGAGGAAATAGCACTGAGCAGTATTCCTCACCTCTGACGCTGGCACAACTCTGTCAAACAGCTCAGTTAAAGAGGAGTCAGCCTTCTGTTCAGCTACTAGCAAAGCCTGAGAACCTGCTAACTGTTCAAACCGCAGAGTCTCTGGCAACTCCAAACACTCTGGCTCCATCACATTCTGTGCATCACGACTGGCAGCCCGGGTGATGGCACAGCCTGGGAAAATGTTACTCGAGGGCAGTGGTGTCACAGAGGGCACCAGCGCAGTGGGGGACATAGGTGGTTTCACTACCTTAGGTTCACCTTTGGCCCACACCTTGTCACCAGCCAAATCATTTCCTAAAATCATATGCACACCCTTAACAGGCAACTGTGGACGAACAACCACTGAGACCTCCCCCTGAGCAAGACCACAGCTGAGAACCAATCGATGCAACGGGACAGAGAATGGGACCATACCCATGCCAAGTGTGATTACACATTCACCAGTGTCAGTTTCGAACGAAAATGGTAACACAGACTCAAGAATGAAAGAATCTAGTGCTCCGGTGTCTCTTAGTATTTTAATGGGAACCTGCCCCCCACCTCCTACCAATGAGACCCATCCCTCTGACATAAAAGCAGCGTAGTCAGCCCGAGGAGCTACCAGCTCAGTGCACGCCTGCACTTGACCTAGCTTCCTGCTCTCAGATGTAACGGCTGGAGCAGCCAGAGCAGCAGGTTTCACCTGACCAGTGGACCTCTTTGCTTTCAAAACTGGGCACTCCTTTTTCCAGTGCCCCCTCGCCTGACAGTACCTACAGGTGTCACTGACTGCTGAGCTCCGCTCACCCTGACTAAGTTTTGGAAGAGCTGCCCCATTCGCTGGTTTTACCTTTCCGGACCTGGGATAAGTGTCATTCGTATGACGAGCTTCTCCCTTTGTACCTAATAAACTTCTGTGGGTTAGAACATACTCATCTGCCAAAACTGCAGCCTCTCTGGGGGTTTTTACTTTGTGCTCATTAATGTATGTAGCAACACGGTCAGGCACAGAGTTTTTAAGTTGTTCCAGGATCATCAGGTTACAGAGATCAACGAATGTATCAGCTTCAGATGCTGCACACCAACGATTAAACTGGGAAATTAAATCACGGGCAAATTCAGTGTAGGTCTGACTATCCAGCTTCTTCCTTGATCTAAAACGCTGGCGATATGCCTCTGGCACAAGTTCATATACCTTCATCACTGCTGCCTTCACTGTCTCATAAACCTTACTCTCAGCTACACTTAGAGCCGAGTAGGCCTCTTGGGCCTTACCAGTCAGAACACACTGCAGTAGGATGGTTCTGTCCGAGTCTGGCCAGCCTCGAGCATCTGCTATTCTCTCAAACAGGGAAAAAAATGAGTCTGGATCAGACTCACTGAACCTGGGAAGCAGGCGGAAATTATTCACCAAGTCAAACTGAGAAGACTTGCCCTCTGAGCCCTCAAGACCATCAGTTCTGTTCACATTTGAAAGTTTGCCCTCCTTTACCAGCTGTAATTGATATTGTTGCACCTCCAACTTTGCACACTCAGTTTTATGCTTTATGGTTTCTAGTTCTATTTTATTTTCCAACTTCAACCTCTCCAACTCTAACTGCTGCTTTAATTGCAACTGCAGCAACTCCTTCTGTTGCTCAAACGTTAAAGTTGTAGGCACCACATCGGTCATGGGACTGCTAACTGGCTGGCGGCATAAGACACCAGCCTCGAACAGACCCTCTTTTAAATATGTTTTCACACTCTCCTTTAATTTCTTGTCTGGAATGTCAATTTTATAGTGCTCTGCTAACTTAAGAAGCTGTTCTTTAGTGCACTGCTCCAGCAAAGACTCTGAAGGATCCTGGGTGAAACTCTCAACAAGGGAAGCCATCCTCAAAACCAAATAATTAACCAAATGATCAACCTTGACCAGGACACACAGAAAACCCAAACCTGGGGTAACAGGTCAACAGGAGCCCCACCCCTATCCTGATGCTAACTATAATCATATAAGCTAGCTAACTAACTCATCCCTAGTCTTCGTGCAGTTAATGGTGGGGGGTAATTATGCACGCTAAACCAGCGGTGTGATGAAAGCAACCAGGAACCTGGCAACCTTCTCACAACCACGGAGATGCTCCCGAGCTAAAGCTCTACCCACCTTAGCCGCCACCTAAAGTCATCACCACGAGTCCCCTAGAGGAACCCGCTACTAAGCCTAACAGGGGAGAAGGAACTCCTGCTCAAATAGACATCAAACTACCCCAGATAGGGGCCACCACAAAACCCCAGTCAAGTTTAATCATGCTCAACAAACAAACAGAAAGGGACCAAATTCCTCCCTAAATTTCATACAAACTTCTTACAGAAAACAACCAGCAGTAAGAACCTGACACTTCCCCTCACAAAACAGTTAGTGATTAACCACAGCACAGACAGCTATGTCCAAACACCATGTTCACTCCAATGAGGCAAACCAAAGACTATTGTCTACAATAGGAGGAAACACACACCAACCTAAAGCAGACCAAAATAACTACTTAATTTTAGGATCAATACTGGATCCCGGACGAGCCCCCACTTGTCACGAACCGGCTCAATGTTTGTGACAATGAAGGGAGACAAGTCAGGTTTTTAAATTTCACCAAACATATTTATTGGTAATCTTCTGAAAGAACTATCTACAAAAGCATGAGGTGTGGAAAGTATTAGCGTCAGTCATGAATGCAGGGCATGGATGAGTGAGGCGTGTGCATGTGTTTTTGTTGTATGCCGGAAAACACCAGAACGAACCCAGATCCTGCATAGGTGTGGAGCCTAGGAGAGAGAGAGACAAAGAAACCAAGCCATTATTTGTAGCCTTGGTAGAGGCCTAACCAGGTGTCAGCACCTGGCCTTAACGACCCTCCATGACTGCCAGCTCCTGCAGGAGGTGATCAGCTGCATCCTAGTGAGGAAAAAGGGAGGGGTCGTAACAATATTGTTTTGCATTTCAGGTTATAACAGCATGTGCCGTCCTGCACAACATCTGCCTGGGGGCAGGTGACTTCATGCCCCCAGAGGATGAGCTGGAGGACGGCATGCCGGAGGATGAGGGGGAGGACGGGTTGGAGGCCGCCAGTGGTGCTCCATGGCGGGACCGGCTGTCTGCGGAGGTGTCTGCCCTGGAGGAGGTTGACCACGACCCGACTATCTGTAGTCGGCATGTAACATAAATCTGAAGACATCATTCCTATTTCAGTGTTTGTTGTAATAATTGTTATATCATGAAATTATAATTCTTGCCTCTTTCTCAAAAAATTCTTAGTGACATGGCAGCCGTGGATCGAGTCAGCCCTGCAGACCCAGTTGATGGACGATGTTTTGGACAGAGGAGACTGGACCCCCAAACACCCTGAGTACCGCCCCAGATGATGTCCCACTGACACCAGGGTCTTTATTGTGGCATCCCATCCAGCCCAGTAGCACTGCCAGGGACTCCTGCTCAGCCTGTTACTGTACATTTTAATTTCAGTAAATTTTTAAAGACTGGTGTAAATATTATTTCAGTACGTTTTGAAAAACACTTGAAAACAAAAGAAAAAAATTCAATCCCTTCTTGTCCCTGACTAGCACTTGATGCCGTTTGCTAAACCTATTCTAAATTGTGCTTAAGTTGTAAACATGAAATGGAACAGACAACGTGTAACAATAGCATATTTTATTGTGTGGAAAATGAAATCATATTATCATTTACAATAAATAACAAAAAAGACAAATCAAATTGAAACTCAAAATAATATAAACAGGAAAGAAAGTCATCGTTCTGACATTTTCTCAAGCAGGGAGAACAGCCTCTCCATGCAGGCTGTGCTCTCCCGCTCCCGCCTCTCCTCCGCCTCTCTCTGCAGCCTCAAGTCCTCTCTGATGAGGGAAACAAGTTCGTCCTCCCTCTTTCTTTTCTTGGAAGGCCCTGGCCGGCTCTCGTCCTCGGCCTCGTCCTCATCCTCCTCCTCCACCACCACCACCACCGCCTGGTCAGCCGCAGCAGTACTTGGCCCTTGTGTGTCCTCAGGGATGGAGGCAATTAGGACAGGGGGGGCAATGGAAGGCCTCTGCCCTAACACCTCATCCATGAGGACAAACCAGGGCCAAGTAGCAGCGCTGGGCTTCCCGCTGGTCCCCTCACCCGTCCCTGGGTATTTGCAATCCTAAGGCAGTGGAATTCAATCACGTCAGCTATTTTCAGCTAATTATCTATTAACTTGCATGGGTAAAACACATAGCATTTGTTTCCACATCATCATTCAAACCTGCACCTACTTTGTATTTTTTTTTTAGGTTGTCCCACTTCTTTCTTGCCTGGTGGGTCTCTACTCTGCCCTGCAGGCCCATCTTTTCCAGAATTGTTCTAAACACAGAGAAGCAAGAGAAATGTTCAACACAAGATCACTGACAGATGGCTGATTTATTATGTTTTTGTTTATTAATTATTATTGCCTTACTTCCATCCAGCCGCGGCTGAATGTTTCTTCCCGGTGAAGAGGTGGTCATTCTCTGCCTGGAGTTTAATGAACAGCTCCGTTTGTTCCTTGCTCCCTGAAACAAAATGAAATGTAAAATACATTTTGTATTATGTCAACAGAAAAGAATGGTTCTGATATAACAAGAGGATGATGCCACACGTCGCTCTTTATTTCATTCAAATGTTTTTAGACATCACAGTTTTACAGTCTGGAAATAACGCAGGGATCACAGCCTGATCTAAATCTGTTCATCTTGGTCCATTTATGTACATGACGTAAAAATAGTCGGTAACTAATACACCAAGCGTGAGCGAACAATGATAGATAGGGAAGGAAGAACTTTTTGAGAAGGTTTGGGGACCATTTTATTTGTTTGTGAAAGGTGTGGAGCTAGCCGACGAAGAGGAGTTTGAGTAGTGGTCAGTGCAAACCTCTTACTAAGGCTAATGAACGTGACCTTTAAATGAGATTTATTAGATGACTGGTTGAATTACTTGTGTAATATACAAGTGTTACTATCTGAGAGGTTTATTTTATTTTATTTTTATCATCTTTTCTTCGTTTATTTATTTAATTTATCCCTTTTGTCTTTTGACTCAAAATTGTTTAAAATACTTGTTTATGTCACCTGTGTCTCAGTGAAGTTGATGCACACTTCTGTGAGTTTGTGTTTGTGCACACGTGTTTTGGTGAACATGTCAATGAACGTATCATTCAAAAATAGTCTACAACATTTCAACAGTCACAATAAGATATCAGATATAAGTCAACCTCTGAACGTCAAACATTTGGAAGTAGAGACAAGGCTTTACTTTCAAATGCATCACGCTGAGAATTACCAACGTATTTTAACTCACATTTTGAGGGTTTTGAGGTTTTATGTTTAACATATCTGGCGCTGGATGTTAAAATGAGTGAAAAACTAGTATAAACCCAATACTCACATTTAAATCCCAGATCTCCGCCACCTGCTGTCGTCATGTCTCTTTTTCTTTTTCTCTTCTCTGTGGGCGCGCAATGAATCTTGGGCAATTTATAGCCGCGAAGGATAGTAGCGGTGTGTCCAGGAACAGGCAGAAGAAGGAGGCATTTGTGGGGAGCATTTGGAGCACACTTTGAATTTGGACAGGCTTCGCGCGGCTTAGTGACGTAATTGCACTTCAAATACGCACTCCGAAGGATGGTGCCCCTGAATTTGGACACAGCCCATAACACTGCTTATTTGGTCCCGTCCTACAAACCAGTCCTGAAGAGACACAAGCCGGAACGAAGATTAGTTCTGGTCTGGACGGAGGAGTCTATCGGACGTCTCCAGGATTGTTACGCTTGCACAGACTGCGACTTGTTTAAAAATTCGTGCAAGACTGTGGATGAAATTGCAGAGACGGTCTCTGACTATGTTACATTTTGTGAGGGGTTATGGATCCATAAAAAAATCATCTCCATTTTTCCTAACAATAAGCCATGGGTCTCAAAATCAGTCAAAAACGTCATTATTAAAAGAAACATCAGTTTTAATACAGGTGATACGGATACATATAAGGAGCTACAGAAGCAGGTCAGGAAAGAAATAAAACTTGCCAAGCAGCAATATAAGGATAGGGTGGAAAACCTGTTCAGCACTGGCAGCGCACGCCCTGCATGGGAGGGGGTGAAATCCTTGTTGGGGACGCAGCCCCATAAGAATAATATCTCCTTAGATGAGAAGTTTGATTACGACCTGGCAAATGAACTAAATATTTATTCAAACCGTTTTAATGTCCATGATTTTAGCCACGAACTGTCTGTGCTTAAGGGCGCTGCGTTAGAGCCGAACAGCACAGTGGCGGTGCATGTTGACAAGGAGAGGGTCCAGAGAGTGTTCCAGAGGGTAAAGGAGAGGAAAACTCCGGGTCCTGATGGGATTGGAGGTCAGGTCTTGAGGAACTGTGCTGAACAGCTGGCAGACATCTTCAGCTTTATCTTCTCCTGGTCACTCCGGGCTCACAGTGTCCCCCGCCTGTGGAAGGACTCAATTATTGTCCCTGTGCCCAAAAATAAATGCACAAAGACCCTAAATGACTTTAGACCCGTGGCTCTTACCTCCCTGGTAAGGAAGTCTTTTGAGAGGATCGTGAAAGACGAGCTCATGAACACTGTTCAGGCAAACTTGGACCCTCTCCAGTTTGCGTATCGGGTGGGGAGGGGGGTTGATGATGCAATAATCACTCTTCTTAATATGATTGTGTCGCACTTAGAAGGGGCCAAAAGCTTTGTCCGTCTGCTTTTTATTGATTTTACATCTGCTTTTAACTGCATCCAGCCCCATATTTTAGCCGAGCGTCTCTTAAATTATAATATCGACAGGGGTCTGATTTACTGGCTGTTGAACTTTTTAACTGTCAGATCACAACGGGTCAGAGCCAATGGCGTTCTGTCTGATGTTCTCTTCTCCTCGACCGGCTCTCCTCAGGGATGCGTTCTCTGACCTCTCCTATTTGTCTTATATACTAATGCATGTCGGAGCTTACAGGAGAAACGCCACATTGTAAAGTTCGCTGATGATTCAGTGATCGTGTCCCTTCTCAGCCATGATGACCCGGTGCCTGGCCCCGTAGTGGAGGATTTCATCAAGTGGTGCAAGTCGTCCTTCCTCACCATCAATGTTTCAAAAACTAAGGAAATGACCATTGATTTCAGGAAGACCCGCCCAGCCACCATTCCCCTGTCGATCAATGACCAAGCTGTAGAGTCTGTCCAGCAGATATCTGGGGACAGTAATGATGACAGGCTGTCCTTTGAGCATCAGGTCGATGCCGTGTGCAAAAAAGCCAACCAGTGCATGTACTTTTTTCAGAAGCTCAGGAACATAAACATTGACTCCAAGTTCATGGAAATGTTTCATTCTTGTTTTATTTAATCTGTCCTGACATTTGCTTTTATCTGCTGGTTTGGGTCAATTAGCCTGAAAAACCGCAACAGACTTCAGGGCATAGTTAGAGTGTGCAGTGAAATTGTTGGTACTCTACTCACAGACATTACCCTTTTGTACAAAACCAGGGCCCTGAACAAAGCGAGACTTGTCCTGTCTGACCCTAGCCATCCTTTAGCACCTGAATTTTAACTGTTTCCATCTAGACGCAGATTTAATGTGCCCAGATGCAGGACTGACAGACTGACAAATCCTGGGTTCCAATGGCTATTGGCCTTCTTAACAATTGATAGCACTGTGGTCACTTTAACTCCTTGTTTTTATCCAGTTTTTATCCAGTGTGGCACTGTTGCACTTTGTTTGTGTCGTTATCCCATGTCACCCATGTTGTTGTGTAGATTTCATTTTTGAAATCTGCCTTGACAACAGCTGCCCGGACAGTGACTCCCTGAGTCGACAAGTGAAGCTACACAGCAGGGGGGTATTCCAGAAAGCAGGTTTGGTGAAAACTCTGAGTTTGTTAACCCTGAGATGAGAGAAACTCTGATTTTTTAGTTCCAGAAAGAGAGGTAACTTAAACTCTAGGTCTGTTACTGCGGTAACTTACTCTGTGAACATAACCTGCTCACTGGCAGGTTTACCTGAAGAAACCCTGAGTCTGACGGAGCTGTCTGACAGCGGCTGTCCTTCCCTTCTCAGTCCAATCATGTTGAAGCAGAAATAATTCACATAGTTTTACACCAGGAGGAGAATTTAGCTTCATTTAGATGAGCTCTCACTCTCTGACGAGGACTGAACCAAACAGCAGACCGCTTGTCATCAGTCCGTCATTTATATTCTCCGGCTGCACAGCGAATATCAGGCTACACGTCATCGCTGACGTGCTCTCAGATCTGAACAATCCTCTTCGTTTTTTTTTTTTTGTTTTTTTTAAATCACTTCGCAGGTTAATCAATCACCTTCCAGCAGCCAGAAAAAGAGAAATAACTCACATTTCATTTGGCTTTCTTTATTTCCCACAGATAACTACCAAAGTAACCATCAGTATAGCCTATTGTATTTTTTCCAACAACGTAATTTCAAAGTCTGTCTTTCTAGCCGCATTGAGCGTAAGATGAAATGACTTGTAGTTGAATCTGTAGACAGTAAGTGTGTGTCTGCCTCTACTGTTGGGTCCTGGGGGTGAGTGACGCCCTCAGCCTCTGCTCACCCAGCGACCTGACTCAGGACCAGCTCCTCTGCCTCTGTCGGACGTGCCTCAGGTGGAGGTGAGCACCACTTCATGTTCAACTACTCAGCAGGATGTTAGGACACAGATGTGTGTTAAACAGCATCTGTTGGTGGTTGAAGCTACTAAAAGTTAAAATATCCACTGAATAAACTTTTACTTTGTTTAATATGTGAAATAAAACCAAAGTGAGGAGCCATCGTGAGACTGTTTCTATATGTCATTTTCAGCTGATTTAAATAAAATAAAACAGCCTAAAATAAAATAAAACAAAACATTGAACAACATTAAACCACTTCCTCAAAGGCTAATATAAAACAAAAACCTTCTTTTTCATACACTTTTCGTACACAAACAATGTTCTCAATGCTCGTGTTCATGAGTAGAGACCCTGGTGATGCTACGAGCAAAGTTTCATGTTGTGTCGAGCCTTCTTACTGTTTTAAAAATAGCGATTTTGACGCTAGCGTATCATGCCCCATGCACTCCCGTTCAAAATTAACGTGCCCAAAACCAAAACTACGGTAAATCTTAAAAATGCTTCTTTCGTCGTAATTATGCTTTCACCCGAAGGTTTGACTCATATTCAATCCCAAATAAAGCCTCGGTTGCATTTTGGCGAGAGTTTCACTTTAAGGTAAAACTTAAAAGAAGATTATCATACAAAGGCCATTATCAATATCAGTTTGTTAGAACAGAACATGTTAAAATTGCTTTGGAGTATTTGATTTAAAACAACAAGTGGTATGCAGATATAGAAGTCAATGATCAATGGATTAACCCTCTTGAGAAAATTGAAGAAGTGAAAGATGAATTTGAAGTTGAAGATGAGCCAATTGAAAATGATGGATTGGAAAATAATAGCATGGATGAAAGAGATGACTCCGGTGTGCATGAAGACAATGAAGTTGAGGAGGATCTGACTTACACTGAGCAACAACAAGGAATCTTTCTGGATACATGTTTGCAACCTGTTAACATTGGCCAAGAAATTTTGGATCATCACTTTGACGACATCTTTTGTCTTGCACCAGCTGAAGGAAATAATCCTGTCCAGTTATTGAAAGATCTATCAAATGAAGCTAAATGTTTTCCATCCTTATTTCCAACTGGAGGTCCGACTTTCTGTGATGAAAGGCCAATAAGAATTACACTTGCAAATTATTTGAAACACCGAATCTTAAATGCTGATGGAAGGTTTGCGCAAAATATAGACTATGTATCCTATTCTCAATACATTTCTGAACTTCAACAAATTTAGTCAAATGTTTTAATTGCTTTGAGAAAAGGGTTCTCTAACAGCTTTAGGGATGTCACTGCAAGCACATTGACAAATAAATAATCTCTTCAAGAGATATTAAAATTTGATGAGGGATACAAATGTTTATGACCTGTCCGTGGAACGCCTCCTTTCTGGCAGTCTGTAAAAAAAGATTTATTTGCAATGCTGAGACAACTGGGCATACCAACTTGGTTCTGCTCTTTTTCTTGTGCTGAAATGAGATACAAGGAAATCCTGCAGACAGTTATGGCACAACAAGGCATAAATAAGAATATTGATGAAATGGACTGGCTGGAAAAGAATAATTTATTGAAAAGAAATCCAGTAACTGTAGCTAGAATGTTTGATCATCGTTTTCAAACATTTTTAAACAAAGTTATCTTTTCTGATGCAAACCCAATTGGTAAGATAAAGGACTATTTCTATCGCATCAAGTTTCAACACAGGATCTCCTCATGCTCATTGCCTGTTTTGGGTAGAAAACTCTCCACAGATTGACAAGGCTGAAGACAAGGACGTTGTACAGTTTGTAGATCGATACGTCACCTGCAAAAGGCCATCAAATGATTTAGATTTGGAGGAAAAAGTTACAAGTGTTCAAAAACACAGTAAAAGGCATTCAAAAACATGTTGGAAAAAACGTACAACATGTAGATTTAATTTCCCACATGAGCCCTCTTGTCTGCAGACATAAGGAAAATGACCAAAAAGAAGAAAAGAAAAGAAAAGAAGACCAAGCTATGACTATATTGACAAAACTCAAAGAGGCTTTGAGCAACGATGATGTTGAATCCCTCAAAACTGAAGAATTATTTGAAAAAATTGGAATATCTCAAAGCGATTTCGAAAATGCTCACGCCAGACTCAGTGGCAAAACCAGTATTGTTCACAAAAGAAACCCAGACGCTTTGTGGATAAACCAATACAATGAAAATCTCCTATGGGCCTGGAATGCAAACATGGATATCCAGTATGTGGTTGATGCTTATTCTTGTGTTGTATATATCATATCATACATTTCAAAGGCTGAGAGAGAAATGGGATTACTCCTGGAACGAACACAAAAGGAGGCAAGAAATCAAAACCATGATGCAAAACAAGCCTTGAAAGAACTTGGTACAATCTATCTCCATAACAGAGAAGTATGTGCTCAAGAAGCTGTGTACAGATTGACTGGCATGCCGCTTAGAAAATGCTCACAAAAAGTACTGTTCATCCCAACAGGAGAAAATCCTGTGAAAATGAGTAAACCACTGCATGTATTGCAACAACAGACCCAAGAGGGAAGCATTAGTGACAAAGAATTGTGGATGGTCAGCTTGTCAGACAGATATCGAAATAGACCAAACAAGGAAGACCTGGAAAACATGTGTCTTGCAAGTTTTGCTTCAGAATACAGGGAGTTGTCAAAATCTGAAGTAAATCCATCCAAAGTGGAAAATGATGATAACATTGTGAAACTGAAGGAGGACTTTGGCTATATGATAAGAAGAACTAGAACTCCACCAGCTGTTGTCAGATATGCAAGACTGTCTCCAACTTAAGATCCTGAAAAGTATCATCAAAGTATTTTACAGCTTTTCTTACCGCATCGAAATGATTCCGATCTGAAACCATCACCTTTTAAGTCATATAAAGACTACTATACATTTGGAACACTAGATATTGATGGAAATTATCATTCAGTCCAGTCTATAGTTGATGGAAATAGATGTCTGTTTGAAAAAGAATCTGAGAAAATGGACAAATTGAAAATTTGAAAATGTGATATAGATATGCCCTGAATCTGAACTTGAGCATTTGGAATGCCAAGAGATCCTACAAATCCAGAAACAAGACTTGAATGAAGAGGAAAATGTTGATATGATTACTGATCTGATGATAAATCATGATGTAGCAGTTCTTATTGAAAAGACCAGATGTGACATGTCAAGAGATGATGCACTTAGTCTCTTACGGTCACTTTCTACCAAATAAGACGATGGTGCCTAGCCAAATGCCATGGTGATAACCCCGATCCTTTTTATGTTTTCAAAACAGGTTCTGCAGGAACTTGAAAAAGTCTTTTGATAAAGGCAATACAATATGGACGTCTCAGACAAATAAAACAAACGGGAGATTATTCACCATTTGGTAAAGTATGCATCATTGCTGTTGGTGACTTCTATCAACTTCCACCTTGCAGAAATCAGCCACTTTACGATGAATCGCATCTGGTTAATTCATGGGCAGATAATTTTGCCATTATCGAACTTCAAGAAATTGTCAGGCAAAACGATGTATCATTTGTTGAATTATTAAACAGAATAAGGAAGCTGAAGAAGGGTGAACCATTGTTGGAAGCTGATATCAACATGTTATAACGGGAGAAGAGAAAAATGTTAGCCACATCTTTGCAACAAATAATGAAGTTGACATTTACAATGCAGAAATGCTGAGTAAAACCTGTAATGACATAATGGAGATTGAAGCTCAAGATTTTGAAAGAAATGCTAAAACTGGAAGATTGGAAGAGAAAATCGGCCACCACTCAAATGTATTCAATACCTGCTTGAAGAAATCTCTTTCTCTGGGCGTAGGTGGTCGTGTCATGTTGGTTAAAAATAGATGCGTGTCAGATGGTTTGACAAATGGAGCCTTTGGAACTGTTGCTTACATTGACAGTGATGATAGATGCTTTCCAAATGCAATTTACATTGTCTTTGATAATCCAAAAATTGGACAGAACCAAAGGTCTAAGGTGTTTCGCAGGCCATGTATACCACAAAATGCAACCCCTATAAAGCCAGAGGACGATCAAGTCAATAACCGTGGAGGCAAAAGAAGACAATTTCCCCTTCGTTTGGCCTACAGTTGTACTGTGCATAAAATGCAAGGTTTAACAGTGGACAATGCAGTTGTTTCTCTAAAGAAGATATTTGCACCCGGGCAAGCTTATGTTGCTTTAAGCAGATTCAGTTCCATCGAAGGACTTATCATTGAAGATTTTAAAGAATCTGCCATTTATTGCAATGGTAAAATTCTAAATGCTATGAGCAACATGCCACAAGTCATTGAAGTGGAAGATAATCCTGCATGTTTACATCAGTTTTTCAAAATGGTTCTGCATAACATTCAAAGTTTGAAAGCACATATAAAAGACTTAAAGGTTAATTGATGCTAATTGTGTTTTTCTTTCAGAAACATGGCTGCACGCAGATGAAAACACTGATCCACTACAAATCCCTGGGTTTGTATTACATCATAGACCAAGGTTCAGCAGTTATGACAACAGTAACAACGTGCTTTCTCAATTAAAACAACAGTCCAGCGGTGGTGTAGGTGCATACTGCAGAGCAAATGTGAAAGCACAAGTCAGTTATCCAGTTTGCAACATTGAATGTTTACATATCAAGTTCCCTGCAAATGAATTGAATGTTGTTCTTTTATACAGACCAAGCACCAGAGGCTCGTCCATAGAGGCAGAGGAGGTTGGTCCTCCTCTATTTTTGAGAGGCAAGAGGAAGATCAATTTCAATTTTTTTTAAGAAAGAGTAACTGGTTGAAATAAATCATTACCAAATCTCAGTATCATTTATAAAATATAATATATATATATATATATATATATATATATATATATATATATATATATATATATATATATATCATAAAAAAGTTCCTTCTTTGGAAGAAAATCCACGTAAAACGGTTGAACAGCGACAGCTGCAGACGGAGGAGACAGAGCAGACTGTGAGAGGAGCAGGGAGCAGGAAGGTGGGGGCTAGAGGAGGACGGAGGGCTTCTGTCCTCCGTGGGAGGGATCTCCTTCCATTAGGCGCGTTCAAGTTGACCTCCTGCTGCCTGACTGCATCAGCGAGATCTGCTGGCGACAGCAGGGGCGGGGCTACAAACGCTGCTATGAAGTCGGACACTCTCTCTTCCCGTAGACGTGACGTGACCTGGCTGAGTTTGCGGTGTTTGCCTCTTCGTCGGCGAAGAAGTGGAGGAAATTTAAATTACATTAATGTTTGATTACAATCAACAACGACTGCGATCAGTTTTCTTACCTGATACTATGGGAACTTTGCTGGCCTTTTTCTCACATTAATCTCCTTCAGAAATTATTCAATCTGAGATGTTCAAAATATTAGTCAACAAAAACATTTGGGCTGAGGGAACAGAGCAGTGGAACTGCTGCCTTGTTGCATCCAGACGACCGGAGATCAAGACCCGTGTCAACTGTGTCTTTTTGCAGAGGATGTATTCATCTGATTATGTACACACATATATATATATACACATACACACTA
>NW_022045171.1:0-58424 GCF_900880675.1 Sparus aurata | reverse complement strand
TGACAGTGAGTAAAACCCTCCTCTCATCCTTCCCGCTACTTGGCTTTAACAGGTAACCCTGACCCCAACGCCAAGATTGTGTTGGGGTTAGGGTTTGGTTGAAGGTGCACTACAAACAGCCCGAAACATGCAAGCCAACACCTCCTGGAGGAGCCATTTGGAGCCTGACAGTGAGTCAACCCTCACCTCTCATCCTTCCCGCTCACTTGGCTTTAACAGTAACCCTGACCCCAACGCTAGGATTGGGATAGGGGTTGGGGTTTGGTTGAGGTGCACTACAAACAGCCCGAAACATGCAAGCCAACACCTCCTGGAGGAGCCATTTGGAGCCTGACAGTGAGTAAAACCTCGCCTCTCATCCTTCCCGCTCACTTGGCTTTAACAGTAACCCTGACCCCAACGCTAGCATTGGGGTTGGGGTTTGGTTGAAGGTGCACTACAAACAGCCCGAAACATGCAAGCCAACACCTCCTGGAGGAGCCATTTGGAGCCTGACAGTGAGTCAACCCTCACCCTCATCCTTCCCGCTCACTTGGCTTTAACAGTAACCCTGACCCCAACGCTAAGATTGGTGTGGGTTGAGGGTTTGGTTGAAGGTGCACTACAAACAGCCCGAAACATGCAAGCCAACACCTCCTGGAGGAGCCATTTGGAGCCTGACAGTGAGTTAAAACCTCGCCTCTCATCCTTCCCGCTAACTTGGCTTTAACAGTAACCCTGACCCGAACGCTAGATTGGGTGGGGTTGGGTTTGGTTGAAGGTGCACTACAAACAGCCCGAACATGCAAGCCAACACCTCCTGGAGGAGCCATTTGGAGCCTGACAGTGAGTTCAACCCTCACCTCTCATCCTTCCCGCTCACTTGGCTTTAACAGTAACCCTGACCCCAACGCTAGGATTGGGATAGGGGTTGGGGTTTGGTTGAAGGTGCACTACAAACAGCCCGAAACATGCAAGCCAACACCTCCTGGAGGAGCCATTTGGAGCCTGACAGTGAGTTAAAACCTCGCCTCTCATCCTTCCCGCTAACTTGGCTTTAACAGTAACCCTGACCCCAACGCTCAGATTGGGTTGGGGTTGGGTTGGTTGAAGGTGCACTACAAACAGCCCGAAACATGCAAGCCAACACCTCCTGGAGGAGCCATTTGGAGCCTGACAGTGAGTCAACCCTCACCTCTCATCCTTCCCGCTCACTTGGCTTTAACAGTAACCCTGACCCCAACGCTAGGATTGGGATAGGGGTTGGGGTTTGGTTGAAGGTGCACTACAAACAGCCCGAAACATGCAAGCCAACACCTCCTGGAGGAGCCATTTGGAGCCTGACAGTGAGTCAACCCTCACCTCTCATCCTTCCCGCTCACTTGGCTTTAACAGTAACCCTGACCCCAACGCTAGATTGGGTTGGGGTTGGGTTTGGTTGAAGGTGCACTACAAACAGCCCGAAACATGCAAGCCAACACCTCCTGGAGGAGCCATTTGGAGCCTGACAGTGAGTCAACCCTCACCTCTCATCCTTCCCGCTAACTTGGCTTTAACAGTAACCCTGACCCCAACGCTAAGATTGGTGTTGGGGTTAGGGTTTGGTTGAAGGTGCACTACAAACAGCCCGAAACATGCAAGCCAACACCTCCTGGAGGAGCCATTTGGAGCCTGACAGTGAGTCAACCCTCACCTCTCATCCTTCCCGCTCACTTGGCTTTAACAGTAACCCTGACCCCAACGCTAAGATTGGTGTTGGGGTTAGGGTTTGGTTGAAGGTGCACTACAAACAGCCCGAAACATGCAAGCCAACACCTCCTGGAGGAGCCATTTGGAGCCTGACAGTGAGTCAACCCTCACCTCTCATCCTTCCCGCTCACTTGGCTTTAACAGTAACCCTGACCCCAACGCTAGCATTGGGGTTGGGGTTTGGTTGAAGGTGCACTACAAACAGCCCGAAACATGCAAGCCAACACCTCCTGGAGGAGCCATTTGGAGCCTGACAGTGAGTTAAAACCTCGCCTCTCATCCTTCCCGCTAACTTGGCTTTAACAGTAACCCTGACCCCAACGCTAAGATTGGTGTTGGGGTTAGGGTTTGGTTGAAGGTGCACTACAAACAGCCCGAAACATGCAAGCCAACACCTCCTGGAGGAGCCATTTGGAGCCTGACAGTGAGTCAAACCCTCACCTCTCATCCTTCCCGCTCACTTGGCTTTAACAGTAACCCTGACCCCAACGCTAAGATTGGTGGGGTTGGGGTTTGGTTGAAGGTGCACTACAAACAGCCCGAAACATGCAAGCCAACACCTCCTGGAGGAGCCATTTGGAGCCTGACAGTGAGTTAAACCCTCGCCTCTCATCCTTCCCGCTCACTTGGCTTTAACAGTAACCCTGACCCCAACGCTAGCATTGGGGTTGGGGTTTGGTTGAAGGTGCACTACAAACAGCCCGAAACATGCAAGCCAACACCTCCTGGAGGAGCCATTTGGAGCCTGACAGTGAGTCAACCCTCACCTCTCATCCTTCCCGCTCACTTGGCTTTAACAGTAACCCTGACCCCAACGCTAGGATTGGTGTTGGGGTTAGGGTTTGGTTGAAGGTGCACTACAAACAGCCCGAAACATGCAAGCCAACACCTCCTGGAGGAGCCATTTGGAGCCTGACAGTGAGTCAACCCTCACCTCTCATCCTTCCCGCTCACTTGGCTTCAACCAAACCCTGACCCCAACGCTAGCATTGGGGTTGGGTTGGTTTGGTTGAAGGTGCACTACAAACAGCCCGAAACATGCAAGCCAACACCTCCTGGAGGAGCCATTTGGAGCCTGACAGTGAGTTAAAACCTCGCCTCTCATCCTTCCCGCTCACTTGGCTTTAACAGTAACCCTGACCCCAACGCTAGCATTGGGGTTGGGGTTTGGTTGAAGGTGCACTACAAACAGCCCGAAACATGCAAGCCAACACCTCCTGGAGGAGCCATTTGGAGCCTGACAGTGAGTTAAACCCTCAGCCTCTCATCCTTCCCGCTAACTTGGCTTTAACAGTAACCCTGACCCCAACGCTAAGATTGGTGTTGGGGTAGGTTTGGTTGAAGGTGCACTACAAACAGCCCGAAACATGCAAGCCAACACCTCCTGGAGGAGCCATTTGGAGCCTGACAGTGAGTTAAAACCTCGCCTCTCATCCTTCCCGCTAACTTGGCTTTAACAGTAACCCTGACCCCAACGCTAAGATTGGTGTTGGGGTAGGGTTTGGTTGAAGGTGCACTACAAACAGCCCGAAACATGCAAGCCAACACCTCCTGGAGGAGCCATTTGGAGCCTGACAGTGAGTCAACCCTCACCTCTCATCCTTCCCGCTCACTTGGCTTTAACAGTAACCCTGACCCCAACGCTAGCATTGGGTGGGTTGGGGTTTGGTTGAAGGTGCACTACAAACAGCCCGAAACATGCAAGCCAACACCTCCTGGAGGAGCCATTTGGAGCCTGACAGTGAGTCAACCTCACCTCTCATCCTTCCCGCTCACTTGGCTTTAACAGTAACCCTGACCCCAACGCTAGCGTTGGGGTCAGGGTTTGGTTGAAGGTGCACTACAAACAGCCCGAAACATGCAAGCCAACACCTCCTGGAGGAGCCATTTGGAGCCTGACAGTGAGTTAAAACCTCGCCTCTCATCCTTCCCGCTAACTTGGCTTTAACAGTAACCCTGACCCGAACGCTAGCATTGGGGTTGGGGTTTGGTTGAAGGTGCACTACAAACAGCCCGAAACATGCAAGCCAACACCTCCTGGAGGAGCCATTTGGAGCCTGACAGTGAGTCAACCCTCACCTCTCATCCTTCCCGCTCACTTGGCTTTAACAGTAACCCTGACCCCAACGCTAGCATTGGGGTTGGGGTTTGGTTGAAGGTGCACTACAAACAGCCCGAAACATGCAAGCCAACACCTCCTGGAGGAGCCATTTGGAGCCTGACAGTGAGTTAAAACCTCGCCTCTCATCCTTCCCGCTAACTTGGCTTTAACAGTAACCCTGACCCCAACGCTAAGATTGGTGTTGGGGTTAGGGTTTGGTTGAAGGTGCACTACAAACAACCCGAAAACATGCAAGCCAACACCTCCTGGAGGAGCCATTTGGAGCCTGACAGTGAGTTAAAACCTCGCCTCTCATCCTTCCCGCTAACTTGGCTTTAACAGTAACCCTGACCCCAACGCTAAGATTGGTGTTGGGGTTAGGGTTTGGTTGAAGGTGCACTACAAACAGCCCGAAACATGCAAGCCAACACCTCCTGGAGGAGCCATTTGGAGCCTGACAGTGAGTCAACCCTCACCTCTCATCCTTCCCGCTCACTTGGCTTTAACAGTAACCCTGACCCCAACGCTAGCATTGGGGTTGGGGTTTGGTTGAAGGTGCACTACAAACAGCCCGAAACATGCAAGCCAACACCTCCTGGAGGAGCCATTTGGAGCCTGACAGTGAGTTAAAACCTCGCCTCTCATCCTTCCCGCTCACTTGGCTTTAACAGTAACCCTGACCCCAACGCTAGCGTTGGGGTTAGGGTTTGGTTGAAGGTGCACTACAAACAGCCCGAAACATGCAAGCCAACACCTCCTGGAGGAGCCATTTGGAGCCTGACAGTGAGTCAACCCTCGCCTCTCATCCTTCCCCCTCACTTGGCTTTAACAGTAACCCTGACCCCAACGCTAAGATTGGTGTTGGGGTTAGGGTTTGGTTGAAGGTGCACTACAAACAGCCCGAAACATGCAAGCCAACACCTCCTGGAGGAGCCATTTGGAGCCTGACAGTGAGTCAACCCTCACCTCTCATCCTTCCCGCTCACTTGGCTTTAACAGTAACCCTGACCCCAACGCTAGCATTGGGGTTGGGGTTTGGTTGAAGGTGCACTACAAACAGCCCGAAACATGCAAGCCAACACCTCCTGGAGGAGCCATTTGGAGCCTGACAGTGAGTTAAAACCTCGCCTCTCATCCTTCCCGCTAACTTGGCTTTAACAGTAACCCTGACCCCAACGCTAGCATTGGGATTGGGGTTGGGGTTTGGTTGAAGGTTCACTACAAACAGCCCGAAACATGCAAGCCAACACCTTCTGTAGGAGCCATTTGGAGCCTGACAGTGAGTCAACCCTCACCTCTCATCCATCCCGCTCACTTGGCTTTAATATTGTTTTTAATCATAATTGTTTTTGTTAATGGTGAATAACAATCTGTAAATAGTTATTCATGCTTTAATTTTGTAAATAGTTGTACATGTTAAGACCTTAATAATAATAAAATAAAACATTCAATCCCTTGTTGTCCTTGAAAAGTAGCACTTGATGCCGTTTGCTGTTATAAATTATACTTAAGTTGTTAATACTGAATGGAATAGACAACGTCTAACGATAGAACTATATTTTATTACATGAATCATATAAAATGAACAAATATGAACAGATAATTTAAAAATAACTCATAAATTAACAAAATAACAGAAATAATGTCGGGATTGTTGTCTGGAGTAGAGAAGTGCCTCTCCATCCTCTCTGCAGCCTCATGTCTTCTTCCTCCACAAAGCAAGAGAAAAGGTAAACACAAGATCACATTAACACAGGGATGCAAAGATTTACAAAAAGTGACATCAGGAATGACAAATCGGCTATTTATTATTTATTATCATATATTATAGCCTTATTCCCATCCAGTTGGCGGAATTTTTCGCCCTATGAACAAATGTTGTTCTGACCTTGGACAGTGACGAAGCTTCTCTGTTTACTCCCTAAAACACAATGAAATGTGAAACAGACAAAAGAGTTCTAATACAGCAAAATAATATAATCATCATAAGGATAATAACCATAAACATAGCTCTTTATTCAAACGTTTAACTAGACTTTTCACGGATCACAGCCTGATCTAAATCTGTTAATCTTGGTCCATTTATGTATAAGACGCAAAACGAGTCTATAACATCTCCACAGTCACAATACGATATAAGATATGAGTCAACCTCTGAACATCTAATGGTTGAAAGTAAAAGGCATTAAGCTGAGCATTAGCAACGTATTTTAAGTGATATTTTGAGGTTTTAAGGTCCCTTGAAGTTTAACATATCTGGCGTTTGACGCTCAAATGACTAAAAACTGAGTATAGACCCAATACTTACATTTAAATGAGAGATCTGCGCCACTTGAGGTTGCCATTATTTATTTATTCATTCTCTTTAGGCGCGCAATGAATCTTGGGCAATTTGTAGCCGCGAAGGATAGTAGCGGTGTGTCCTCCAGGAACAGGCAAAAGAAGGAGGCATTTGTGGGGAGCATTTGGAGCACACTTTGAATTTGGACAGGCTTTGCGCGGCTTAGTGACGTAATTGCACTTCAAATATGCACTCGGAAGGATGGTGCCCCTGAATTTGGACAAAGCCATAGTCAGATGTACATGGCATTTGCAGGTAGTTTTGTCTGAATTGCACGTTACAACATGGCATAATTGCAAGGTAATGTTTAGAGCCACCTAATGGCAGCACGCCCCGACATGCGCGCGGACTGCGAGGGCCCGTTCATCACTGCTTGCAGTTTTAATTAGGGCCCGAGCAGGGAACCTGCGAGGTCCCTATTGTAATCATAATGATTATTATCAGGGCCCGAGCAGGGAACCTGCGAGGTCCCTATTGTAATCGTAATGATTCTTCTTCTTCTTCTTCTTCTTCTTTTTTTTTCCTTTGTCCAAAATGATCGCATTTTTCACTGCCCCCTATTGTAATCGTAATGATTATTAGGGCCCGAGCAGGGAACCTGCGAGGTCCCTATTGTAATCGTAATGATTATTCTTATTTTTTTTTTCCTTAGCACAAAATGATCGCATTTTTCACTGCCTGAACATACCCCAAAACTCACCAAACTTGGAATATAAGTCACACCTGGCGAAAAATTTTATAATCTATTGTCGTCCTGAATTTCCACCACTAGGTGGCGCTGTTATTAAGGAAAGCGCGTTTTGGCTAATAACTCCCATATACTTAGTCGCACATTCAAAAACCTTACATCGTTGCGTTCAGTGGATTGTGCTGAATCTCTTGGTATAGGCCACGTCCATTTCCGCCACCGTTTTTTTTCGCTACGTCGCAAAATGTCGAAAACCTACTTTTTCGAACTCCTCCCAGGCGATTTCACCGATTTGCACGAAACTTGGCACACAGCATCTCTGGACCCTCCTGACAAAAAGTTCTTAAAGGATTCTAATTAAAATAAATAATTTTGAAGTTATTAAATAACAAATTCCTGCAGATTTGGCTCAAAACAGGAAGTGTTGGATATTTCCACAGTAGTCAGATCAAATGACATGAAACTCAGGATACTACTTCCCCATGAGCCCCTGAGGCCCTGTGCAAAATTTTAGGCGATGACCACAAGGTGGCGCTCTTTAAATTGATGTATTTTATATCTCCACAACGGTGCATCGGAATAAGACGAAACTTGGTACATTTATTGTCAGTGCCCTCCTGAGGACATCTAACAAAGGGTTTACCGATCCACCACTAGGTGGCGCTCTGGCGTCACTTTAATTGCATAATTGGCCCTGTGCCCACACCATAACACTTATGGAAATGAAATTCATAGAGGTGCAATAGAATGGCCCCTGTGACTCACTCACTGAAATTGACCACCAGGTGGCGCTATTTTCAATTTAGAAGCGTTTTTGGCTCATAACTCCCACTTAATATGTTGCATATTATTAAACCTCATGCCGATGTGTTCCCTCCATTCAGATGAATTGTTTGGTGTAGGCCACGCCCACTTTTGCAGTAACTTTCCATTCGCAAAATCGCGACAAATGAAAAACGTACTTTTTCGAACTCCTCCTAGAGAATTTGACCAATTTGCACCAAACTTTGCATGTAGCATCTATAGACCCTCCTGACAAAAAGTTATCAAAAGAATTTTGATAGTCCATAAACTGCCCGAAATATGAAATGACAAATTCCTGCATATTGTGTTGAAAACAGACAATCTTGCATATCTTTACAAAATGCTGTCTGATTATCACATAAATGGTCTTCATTGTGTGGTATGGCATGATGAGGCTTTGTGTAAAATTTGGTGCAAATCGGCCAATAGATGGCGCTCTGGTCGCAGTCTAATTAGTTTCAATGGGATAAAGTGGGGAAATCTTAAAGTCTTCTTCAAAACTCATCGACCTTCAACCTCTCCTTGTCCCTAATATGTTGAGCTAGACACACCATTCTAACCTTTAAAGAGTCAGAAGACCTCAAACTATGGGGCATGTATTCAGTTTTTAAATATCTTTTATGGTTTTCAAATCATCACAGTTTTACTTTCAAGGATTTGTAGGCCGTCTTCTGATTTTATAATGGGGGTGTATTGCGCAGTGTTGGGCACGTTACTTTTAAAAAGTAATTAGTGATAGTTACTAATTACTTCTCCCAAAAAGTAACTGAGTTAGTAACAGAATTACTCCACTATAAAAGTAATTAGTTACCAGGAAATTAACTGTTGCGCTACTTTTATTTCTTCCCCCTTTTGAGCTCGGCAGTCATTTTAGCTGCTTGGCTACAAATGTATTTAGAAAATGTATTTCTTTGACCGGCACCTGCTCTCCCCGATATTTTGTCAATGAGTGCTCTGAAGGAGTCTGAGTCAGCTGTTGATAACGGGAGCAAGTTCTCAACAACATACCTGTCTATCATTGCATTCAGTTCAGTCTGTGTCACAAGTTTCTGTGAAGCTGTTCGCAGAGCACAGGTTAGCCACACCTGGCCTGCTATCATCATCAACAGCGTCAGCAACAGAATTTTGGCCAGTGTTAGTTTTGTAAAAGGTGTGCTCAGAGTTGCTTACAACGGATGTGGACAAAGGAGATTAAAGTAGTGTCTGTATTTCCACTTTGAAAACATCAACTTTCCCTCCGGACTCACCATTACCACAGTTCCCCTCTGCTAGTTTGAGTGTGTGATGCTGCTGTGTGCGTGTGTGGCTTGTGTGGAAACCGAACATTGCCACTGATTGGCTTAAGAACTCTAACTCAACGTTAGGGAGCCAATCATCATCACTTATGCGGTTGTCTCGCTCCTCCCTCCTCCCTCACCGGAGGAAAAAAAATACAGCTCTGCAGCTCCGGCGGCTGAGAGCCGAGATGGATGACAACAGTTTCAGTGATCAGCTTCAGTTTGTCACACGCCACATTTAATAGTCGGTAACGGCATTGTAACGATGGAAATAGTAGTATTGATTAGGTTAACTGTCACTGAAAAAAGTAACGCTGTGAGTAACGCCGTTTATTCTAATGCTGGTGTTGCGTGAAATAGAATGCGTGACATCATAGCTACAGTGGAGAGCAGAGGGAAGAACTGGAAAAAAAGTTCTCTTCAGCTTGATTCGGATCCCACATATTTTACTTCACATACACAATATATACATAGAAATTCAGGAAATGTTGTTGGCTTTCTGCTGATGGTCTTATTTCAGACTTACAGTTTTGGCTGTTATAGCCCCAGAGGGACAAGCACAACAGCAACTTTCCCATGAGCTGCAATTTCTTCCTCTTCAGCTTTCATCATGCAGCAGATGACATCTCACATCCCATCAGTTAATCAGTTCTTCTCTGACCTGGCTGGCTTTTATGGATTTTTTTCAAGATCTCCCAAGAGAACCAGTGTGCGTGACACAGTGGTGGCACACAGACTCCCAAGAGCAAACAGAGTGAGATGGAACATCCATATCTGTGCAGTGAACACTGTTTTAGCACAAAGGTGACATCATCCAGTGTTTTGAAAGCATTAGGGGAGTTTGAGCCTACCACCGTGTGAGAAGCTGGAAGGTTTGTGAGGCTACTGGAGGATGATACTCAGCTTCTTCCTGAAACTATTTCATTGCAGAATGCCTCGTGTGCACATTCTCTTCAGCCAGCTCCAGAGGCGGACCATCGACTCAGTCTTTGTCCGGGGAATCATGCAGCAGTTCACACAGTTTTTCTGACTTCAGCGTACATTATTTCAAACCGGCAATAGCAGTCCATAGAATTATGAAGCAACGACTTCCTCAGCGGAAGGTGTTGCTTGAGCATGCCCCGACGGCAGCATGCATCGACAACAGCATGCCCCAACGCGCGTGGACTGCGAGGGCCCGTTCAACGCTGCTTGCAGCTTTAATTTGAAAATGAGTTTCTTGTCCGTCAGGGCCACCATAGCTTCCGGAACGTCTCCAACGTCTTCAGAACGGGAGGGTGTGTAAAGGAGTGTTGCAATGTAGAACCTCACAGCTAGATGGCGCTAAATACTTGATATATTACACACTGTCCCTTTAAGATAATGAGGAGATGGCAGGGTAGTGTATGTACAGCATCATTCTCATCCCAGACCAGTGGGGTTATGACCCTCATTCATAAAACATTTCAAGTGAAACATTTAATTAAAGATACATTTGGAAGGTATTTAATCGCCCAAAGTTCTCTATTATCAGAAAACTTAAACTGGTTAAATTTGTATGGCCCTAATACAGATGATCCTAATTATTTTGTAAACGTGTTCCTTAATCTCTCAACATTTGTAGGAAATTATGAAATAGCAGGGGATTTTAATTGTACATTGAATCCCAGTATGGACAGATCCACATGAGTGGATCAATCTCATAATATGGGTAGAGCAATTTTTCATCGCTTTTCATTTCAGGAAAAAGTTTATGAGAAAAATGACCCGCAAATAGAAAGCGAGCTTCTAATTTTGAGGGCTGAATATGATAAGGTGTCTGCCTTAAGAGGTGCCTCCAGTCTTCAGGGACTAAAGTCATCGTTCTTCGGACAGGGTGAAAAATTGGGTAAATTATTAGCATGGCAGATTAGACAACTGGAAACCAAAACATCAATTACAACTATTATATCTAATGGGAAAGATATAGTGGATCCTATAGAAATTAATGATGCCTTAAGAGGTTACCATAAATAAATATGTGATACAAAAAATGAGATTAAGTTGCAAAATCTGAATAGTTTTTTAGGTTAACTATCTATACCTAATTTACCTAACAAAGATAAAAAGAGCCAGAGATGGAAGTTAATGAAGAGGAAATAGGGCATGCCACTGATAATATGAATTCAAATAAAAAAGGAAGGACCAGATTGTCTCTAAATCCATCTATATAACAAAATCAAAATCAAATAATCAAATCAAATAATACATTTATTAAATTCTGACCTCAAGATAATTTGTAAACTGTTGGCAAACCGGTTGCAAAAACTACTGTCAAATGTCAATAATAGAGATCAAAACAGATTTATGATAGGAATGCAGGGTTTTCACAATGTAAGAAGAGTACTGAACATTTTTTATACTTACAAAGAAATGTCAGATGCAGCACTCTTATCATTAGATGCTGAATGAATGAATAGAAAAGCCTTATCTTTTTAATGTTTTAGAAAGGTAATTTCATAAAATGGGTAATGGTGAGATAAAAAAAATTCTACATTTAGAAATATTTCAAAATCAATAAAGATCAGTAAAGGATGCCAACAAGGTTGTCCGCTATCTCATTCATTGTTCACACTAGCAACTGAACCTCTTGCAATCTGAGTATGTTCACAGCAACTTTGTGGTAGCAGTGGGGCCGACAGAACACCGAAAATCCTTGTATGCTGATGATGTTATTCTATCAATGTCAAATTTGAATAAATCAATACAGGCTGTGTTACAGCTAATCAAAACAGAATAATACTTATATAATAACTTCTATATTACTACTCAACACAAATGAAAGAAAGAATCCAATTCCAGAGGTAATTCAATTTAATGGAGTTAAAATTTTGCCAAGGTTGGAAAACATTGGTGAAGCTAATTATTAACCTTTGATGATGGACATTAATGAGTCAATTGATAGATAGATGTCACTATCAGTACCTATGACTGGGAGAATTCATATTTAAAAAAATAAGATACTACCGAAGCTACTCTATTTTTCAAAAATATTCTTCTGCTACCACCTCCAGTTTTTTCTCTAAAACTGAAACATGTTTGTTAGATTTATATGGATTAATGGGATGGCAAGACTTTGTTTGTCTTTGCTATATTTACCATATGATGGGGGGGCTTACAGTGTCTAAACTTAATGTGGTATTACTGGGCAGCGCAACTGAGGTCTGTTATGTTATACTTTGTTGTACTAACAAATGAACCTCAACATTGGGGTGAAATGGAATCTCATGGTCTAACATTTCTTCTTCCCTCATACTCAGACACAGTAAAACGACTAAGGAAACAAACTAAAGACCCAATAGTAAAGCACATGTTAAAGATATGGTATGATGTACAAAAACAGTTAAAAGAAGCTCGTACTCATACATTATCTCAATATAGTCCAATATGGGGTAATCGTTTTTCTGTACCAGGAAGAGTGGATACAATGTTTAAAATTGTGGGACTCTCCTGACATTGGCCAGCTGATGTAGTGGAGCGAAGTGCTGGTTCTGGGGCATGTGGTCTGACCAGTGTTTGGAGGTAGATGGGTGCAGTTCTGTTGATGGCCTGAAAGGCCAGCACCACCATCTTGAATGGGGTGCGGGCTGCAACAGGAAGGCAGTGGAGGGTAACTTCCATAACTTCCATATTAACTTACTTTTTAAAGGCTAAACAGCATGTATTTGAGGACATATGGAGCACTTTCATCAACTACATTAAGGACCTGTAACGTCTAAGTACGAGGGGAAAGCTAAGGTGGGCCAAAATGCAGACTTACGGGAGGCAGGATCGGGGGAACAAAAGGCGAGCTTTATTTAAACCAAAGCTGAATGCAACCAAACAAAGGGAGCTAGAACACAAACTAGTAAAAAAAAAAGCAAAAATGCCAAGTAGCAAATCAACAGAAAAGTTCAAACCAAACATAGAAAAAACAGAAATCAAAATCCAAAACATACCAAAATGGGAGTTTGGAGACATGAGAGGAAATACAAGGAACTTGAGGGGGACATCACTCAAACACCAACAACGAACTGACAAGGAGTGCATGGGGAGCAAAGGTTTAAATACACAGAACACACTGACGAGGGTATGAGGAGCAGATGAGGAGAGAGAAAAAGGGAGCTAGAACACAAACAAGTTAAAAAAAAAAGGAAAAAGCCAAATCGCAGATCAACAGAAAAGTTCAAACCAAACAGTAAATACAGAAATCAGAATCCAAAACATACCAAAACGGGAGACTGGAGACATGAGAGGAAAGGAATTCGAGGGGGACATTATACAAACACCAACACCAGCTTCAAGATGTCCCAAAAACACAAGTACAGAGTTCAAATGAAGCTGGGAGGGTGGAGGGGGGTCTGGGGGAGGGCTAAAAGTCCAAATGAAGCTGGGAGGGTGGAGGGGGATCTGGGGTAAGGCTAAGAGTCTAAATTAAGCTGGGAGGGTGGAGGTGAAGGCTGAGACCCTCAGGAGGGCGACGGCGGGGGCGAAGGCATAGACCCTCAGGAAGTCAGCGGCGGGGGCGAAGGCTGGGACCCTCCGGAGGCGGACAACAGGGGGCCAAGGCTGGGACCCTCTAGAGACTGACAGTGACGAAGGCTGAGACCTTTTGAAGTCCCGTGGTGATGTAGGCTGGGACCCGCAGGAAGCTGGCGGCAAAGACAAAGAGTAAGACCTTTTGGAGGCCGATGGTGGTGTAGGCTGGGACCCACTGGAAGCTGGTGGAAGCGGGGTAGGCTGGGACCCACTGGAGACTGGACCCACTGCCGGCTGCCAGTAGGACCACCGACAGAGGATCACCGGAAGGCAGCGGCCTGGGAGCCAGCAGAGAATCACTGGAAGACGGCGACCTGGGAGCCTACGGAGGATCACCGGAAGGCGTCGACCTGGGAGCTGATGGAGGACCGCCGGCTTGGGAGCCAACAGATGATCACTGGGAGCTGACTGTGGTTCACTGGGAGGTGTCGGCCTGGGAGCCGATGGAGGATCACTAGAACCTGTGACTACTAAAACTGGATCTTTGTCAAAAATGCTAGACGAGAAAATGGAACAATTTCGGCATTCCTTATGTCGCAGGAACATCTGAGGAAACTCAGGATGATCTTTATTGAACATCATATCCCATTTCACCTCTCATCACTGCAGAAGGAGATTTCCCCTCAGCAAGAAAGGACTGCTGCTCATCCCCGTTTTCTTTGCCCATGTGGACACAGCTTTTTCCTCCGCTACAACACAGAGAACAGCCACCGTCAGCCCGCTAGCAGGACCCTGCAACGTCATTCATCCCTGCTGAGGAACATGCTGGATTACCAAGGGGGACAGACACATGCTAGGCCCCACCAGTGCGGTCAAGAGTGAGGCTTAATTAGTGTCTGGGCAGAAACTAGATATTTAAATATAAATGGTGTTTATTGTATGCTTTGAGATACATTTGTTTGTGGACTGCTGAGCCCGATTTGCTGCTGTTTTACACTATAACACATTGTGCTTGCTGTTTGCCTTTTCTTTGTGCTCAGCACAAGCTGATTTGAGCCTCTCCATTTTGTGGACCTAAGTATCAGCTTTGCCACTGTGCCAGCACACAATAAGCCACATTTCTATCAGGGGACAAGGACCAGTGGAAGTTGAGTTGAGCTTAAATTCATTCGCCGGCTACTGAGTGATAGAAAGGCAAGTTTTGTGTCTCTCCACGGCAATTTGTTCCTCCTTGCTGTGCTCCAAGTGTTAGTTCTTCTTCCTTCTCTTTCTTTCTCTACTAACGCACACACCCAACACAGCTTTGTGCATCGATGCATAATCCGGTTCTGCGGCTACGTCTGCCACGTTGGCCATTGGCAGTCTCTCTCTCCTCTCCTCAATTTTCTTTCATTATTCCCATATATTTTGCAATAAAAGCTGGTTGTTATAGTCACTGCGCTTATTCATTTCCTTCACTGTTCCTTTAATTATAAATGTTCTATAAATATTTACATTTAAAGTGAACATGCATCTTTGTTTTCCGGTCTGGTTTATTGGTCCCTGATTCCAGGGTGGTGCACCATATCATTCATTTATATTAATAGTTTTTATTATTGATTTTAATTATTACAATTAGTAATAATTGATTGCTGATAACCAAATCTGGTCCACTTTTGTTACCCTAACAGCCAAAGAGTGCCAAACTGTGTTTGCTTGGAATACACCCTAACACCATTCCACACACATCAAAACAGACTACACTACTGGACTTTGGACTTCTTCAAGCCAGGAGAGCTACAGCACTTTGGTAAAAGAATATGGATGCTCCTTAATTAGGAATGTGGATAAAGGAACTGTCTAGCTGTATTGGAATGGAAAGATTAGCATACATTGCTTGAGGCAAGTCAAAAGACTTAATAAGCTCTGGGAACCATACATGATTATCATGACAGATGAAAATATAAAATTCATTTTAAAAACCTTGTCAACAGCCGAAAGAATTGTATTTTATGTTTAAGTGATTTTATTTGTTTATATATTTAATTTATTATTTAATTATTTGTATGTATTTATTTACATTATTAATTAAGTAATTAAGTATTAAGCTTATTAACTTGTATCCCAATTTCTGATGGTGAAAGTGTGTGTGTTTATGTTATACCCATAACTGTTTGTTTCTGTTCACCTTTTCTTTTTTTCCGATTGGACAATACAAGAAAAAACGCCATTTAAAACATAAAGCAGATGATTTAGTTAAACCAATTAGAAACTGTATGTGAGAGACAAAAAGTGTAAAGGTAACTGTCAAGTTTGATTTTTAACATGATTTTCAAGGTCAAAGGAGAGGTGAGAAGGGATATGAAATGCACCTATTCAATCAGAATTCCTTTATTGTTCCCCAAGCGGGGAAATTTCTTTGCAGTTAAGTCTACCAAACTATTTTTGTGTAACGCTTTGAACACAAAACTCATATGTGCGCCTGTGTGATGGTTGGGGACATTTTAATGATTTTTTTTTTTTTGCCAATTTTTCAAGTTTATTTTATTGCTTATTTCCTCTCTTTTGTTGTTTGCCAAATAAAACTTCACACTGCCACTCACAGTGCATGTATTTCAATATGTTGTAGTTGTGATCAGTGTGAGATTGCAGCGTGGAGAGATTACAGGGTTTGCCAACTTCCGTGTCTGAATGTCCCCTGATGAATAGTACTCCATTATTAAAACTACCAAGTACATTTTCTGTCTCTTCTGCAATCAGGGCATTGATTGCAGGACAATGGATGTGTTTGATTGAGACATAATCAGACACTTCACTAATTCGACTTCAAAGGAAAATCAGCAGCATGCAGACACAAGATAAAAATCACACAGTATAGTCCAAGTCCTTATTGGAAAGAGGTCAAAGCAGTCTGTTTGAAAAGGAACTGTGGCACATTAAATCTAAGCATATATATTTGTAACAATCGGCAACATTTGCAAATGAAAAGTAATCATATCTCTCAGCATTTAAAGCATGACGGACTTACATGGATATATTCTTAACCTTGTATGTGGAACTCTCTATCAATATGCACTTTTTGGACAAACAATTAGTCTGTAGAGAGAGAGAATGATTTTGTTTGATTTTTGTTTTATTTATTTTTTTACCATAAACTGGTATACTGTACTGTAATTGTATACTAATACTGTTTTTCATCAATTTCACACAGCTGTCAGAGGTCCAACAACACTGTATTCGAAATGCATTGCCCCAAACCTATCTGTGGTCCTGAATTTTGGCTTTCTAAAAGTCGCTCAAGTGAGCTCGACTGAGCTCTGAGAATCGGACCCAGAAGGAGAGGCTCCTGAAGAAGTACCGACTCTGCGGCTGCAGCAAGAGGTTTCAGAATGGTTAGTGTGTCTGAATAATGTTAGTTTGTTCTATGTGTTATTACAGTTACTACCATGTAGCTAATGGCTTACAGCTAGCGAAAGCTGTGTTTGTCTCCAACACAGTCTCCAAACTCTTGGACACTGTTCGCATCATCTCTGTCTCCAGTCTGCACATGTTTCCAGACTTTTTACATCGACAACCAAGCTCAATCGTAATATTATTAACATTATACTCGCTTCAAACGCCATTGCCTAACTATTAAGCCAATTTCCAGCTGACTTCACCATACTTGTAGGTGACTGTCAATACTATCAAAACGTGGCAACACTTACCTGTGGCTCGGGTGCAGTTGCTGGGTCACGTATGGTTGGGACTGATCCTTTTACGAGGGTCAGTGTCGAGGCAAAGCCAGCTTTGTACTGACCCTTGTTGCTGAAGCAGTCCCATGTGAAGTGGTTAGCACACACATACAAGCTAACACGGACCGCAGCCGGCACGTTGTCATTAAAAATGAAATGCAACCACTGTCTCTTCTGTTGTTTCTATAACTGGTACAGAATATAAGCACTGATGTTGATTTTTACAACCAACAACAGAGCAATTTGCATGTCTAACTCTGAGTGATGACATTGCGAAACACTGCTATCCTACAGCTGGACACACGGAAATTCACCTCAGGGATGGACGCCCCTCTTGGATATCTCCCATCACCGTGCAGAAGAGGCCGGCCTATGAAAATGACTACTCTCATTACATAACGAAAGAAGCTGAATCTGAACAGCCTGTAGGAGCCTGTAGGGTGGGCTACAGAGACCATGCAGGAATCGTTTGCTTTCCTCATTCTGGGAGTTGGTAGGCCCAGGGAGGACTAGTTTATATATGTAGAGACCAGAGGAGGCTCGTCCATAGAGGCAGAGGAGGTTGGTCCTCCTCTATTTTTGAGAGGCAAGAGGAAGATCTTTTTTTTTTTAAGAAAGAGTAAGTGGTTGAAATAAGTAATTTCCAAATCTCAGTATCATTTATAAAATATTATATATATATATATATATATATATATATATATATATATATATATCAGAGGAGGCTCGTCCATAGAGGCAGAGGAGGTTGGTCCTCCTCTATTTTTGAGAGGTAAGAGGAAGATCCATTTTTTTTAAAGAAAGAGTAACTGGTTGAAATAAATCATTACCAAATCTAAGTATCATTTATAAAATATTATATATATATATATTATATCATTAAAAAAGTTTCTTCTTTGGAAGAAAATCCACCTAAAACGGTTGAACAGCGACAGCTGCAGACGGAGGAGACAGAGCAGTCTGTGAGAGGAGCAGGGAGCAGGAAGGTGGGGGCTAGAGGAGGACGGAGGGCTTCTGTCCTCCGTGGGAGGGATCTCCTTCCATTCACTCAATGCATTCAGGATTTTTTCATGCTGATCTATGATTGGCTAAGACACGTAAAATGACGCGCTAAGGGAGGACGTCCTCCCTTACCAATCAGCAACCAGAATACAAGATTGACAGCAGGTTGGTCCAATAACAACTTCCAAATTTCATTCTCACGTTTATACAGCCGTAAACAAAAAATACTTCTATGTACCATATTGACCCGAATATAGTACGAGTTTTTTTTTTTTTTTTGATTAAAATTATGTGAAAAAGTGGGGTCGTCTTATAATCGGGGTCTAACCGTTGACACATGCTTATAGTTGTCTGGGTCGCTACACGACCGCAACAGCAGAGGCCGACAGCTTATTGTAGAGACGTCACTGACACTGTGGCTGCGGTTATCTGTCAATCACAGCGGAGAAGAAGTGACAGGAGATGAAAAATGGAGAGACGCGGTGATTATACGGAGCAAAGTGAATCAAGTGTGGCAAGTTAACAGACATCTGAGGCAGAGCTATGATGCTGATTTTAAGATAATGAGTTCAATGCAGCGGAGGTGCCAAACAACTGTCAGCCAGCCAAGAAATATGGAGTTACGGAGTGTAACGTCCGAAGATGGCGGGTCCAAAAAGATCGTCTGAAAACGCTAACAGTAAGAGAAAAGCTTATCGTGGTCCTCTAAGCGGCCGCTTCCAAGAGATTGACAGGAAGGTGTGTGAGTTTGTTACTGAGAAACACATTTTGGATATCAGAGTCTTGAAAAGAGGGGTCGTCTTATTATCAGGGTCGTCCTATATTAGGGTCAATATGGTATTTTACAGCTTTCACTGCCCGCCATGCTCGGACAAGAAATATGGAGTTTTCAGCGATATTGGAATCGGTTTCAAAGGAAATATAAGCAAATTTCTGATAGAAAAAAAACTGTTGGGAGAAATCAGAGCGAAGCAGTCAGAAACATAATTCATAGTTTTCGTTTTGTTCGTCCTGCTGGAGGACATAACGTTAGCGGCACGACCGGGCGATTGTGATGAGTGATGTGTGTGATGTCCTGTGCTGTCGTGAAGTGTGTACATTGATTTCTGTGGTAGCACAGTGAGTAGAGCAGGTGACTGGGGATCAAATTCCGGAAGGGGCATACAGTGGTATTTTTTTTGTCTTGTATATTAGCCATTTAATAAAATGTTTTTTTTAAAGAATTCTTATAAGTCATTGTTTTATTGCTTAGTTTTCATTAAATATAAGAATGTAGGGATAAGTAGTTGACTTGTATAAAATAACATGACACCGTGGACTGGTTTTCCTCCTGTCCTCCTCAATTTTTTCAGTCACCAGCCGCCACTGGTAGAGACCAGAGAAAACATTCATAATATGGGACCTTTTCATCCACCAATGTCAGAACCCTCAACATGCATCTAAGCATTGCGCTGGAAAACTGTCAGGTTTCCATTGCAGCTAATCTGAGCTGAGCCGATAAACACCTGTGACTACTGAAACCTGGAAATTATCGCTGATTGTACCCTGTCGGACATGTTCAGTTTGCAAATTATATTAGTGTCATCCAAGATAGTCTAAGCACCAGGTTTTCGCTATGCTGGAACTCATGTTGCATCACAGTCCAACAAGGACTGGTAGGTAGATTGGTAGGATTGGAGAGAAGAACAATAACAAGCTCAATTTTGAAAGTATCCAACTGAAAAAATCCCAGTCACTCTATTCAGGATTCCCTCCAGAGCCACTCTTCCAATACATGAATGCATACTGTCTGACTGTACTAACACTGATTCCCCATAGCTCTCGCTGACTTGCATGGAGATATGTGTTAGTGGCTAGTTTGCTGAATTCAACAAGCTCTCATAGCTTTTTTAGTCTAATTGATACATAAACAAACAACTCTGTGAAAATGCCACAATCGTGGAAACCTAAGCAAAATGGCCATGGCAAATGAATGTGACTCCAAAAGCCAACCTGACAGTGACAGTTATTCCTTATTGTTATACTGTGGTGCTTTGTACAAATTAGCAGCTGAAAGACTGTCACTGCTGCTGCAATCACTCATTCTTTTGTGTGCTTTGTGCTACTGAGTTAGCTGCTGAACAACAGCCTCAGGGGCTGTGTACTGTGAGCACATAGTTATCATCACTAACAGTATCCAAAAAACATTACCTCATGTCTGATTAACATGTAAGAAGGGACCAAACATTGTCTTAATGAAAGTAAACAAAGAACATGGCAATTGTTAGTACTTACCGCTGTCAAGCTTGCATGTTAGTATTGAAACATTTTGGCTGTACTTTCTCTGCCATTTTTCTGTGACTAGCAAAACTAATTGACATAGCTTATAGCAATATACACCGTATGGATGAAAAAAGCAAGCTGCCACTGAAGTCGTGAGTGACAAATCACACTTCTATCTGGCCGTCTGATGGACGTGAGTTTTGTGAATGCAAGGAGAATGTTACCTACCTGACGACATTGTGCCAACTGTAAAGTTTGATTGAGGAGGGAGTTGTTTTTCTGAGGTTGCCCTAAGCCCCTTAGCTCCAATAAAGGGAAATCTTAATGTTTCAGCTTACCAAGACATTTCGGATAGTTCTATGCTTCCAACTTTGTGTAGCATGATTGTGCCCCAGAAAACAAAGCAAGGTCCATAAAAGCAGGGTTGGATGAGTTTTGCGTGGAAGAAATTGACTGGCTTGCACAGATCCCTGACCTCAGTCCCATTGCGCACCTTTGGCATGAGCTAGAATGGAGATCGCGAGCCAGGCCCTCTCGTCCAAAATCAGTGTCTGAGCTCACAAATGCTCTACTAAATTCCACAAGCATGTCCAGTTCCCCAACTGTGGAAGAAATTGCAGACAGGTCAGACTGAAGCCAATGCCTTGGTCAAGGGCTCTGACTGGAGAATGAACCTAATGTGCATGTTTTGATAATGGGGGAAACAGGAGTTATTGGAGGAAACTCATGCAGGCACATGGAGAACATGCAAATGTCACATAGAACCCAGGACCAAACCGAGGACCTTCTTGCTGTAAGGCTACAGCGTTAACCAAGGCACCACCGTGCTGACCAACATGATCAAACCATCACTAAAAACTTTTAAAGCCACATAGGCCACATGACAGGGCACAAAGGCCATTGAGTAAAATTCAATTATTTACCTATCAGACTGATACCATAACATCATAATTGTTAAAAGACACGGATTATGTATTAAAACATTTTTAATACCAATATCAAGTTAATGTTACATTAGAAAACCGTTTTTTAAAAGTAGGGTTAGGGTTAGGTGATTTTTGTGACACTACACTGAATATTAGTGAAGTTATTGAATATTTCTCCCAATAGAAATTCCCCCAAATTATGGCACAGCAAATTTTTTCCAAACCAAAAAATTGTAGAATAACCAGCAGGAGACAACAGATGTGTGGAGTGATTTTGGTGACACTACACTGAATAATAGTGAAGTTATTGAATATTTTTGTAGTTTCTCTTTTTGGTGTTGCACTTTGTAGAAGGCCCCTGCGCCCTTGTCTCACAGACGGCTGACCGCAGAGACCAGTGTTAATGTCCAGCCCGGAGGAGCTCGTTTTAATGGAAATACGGTTACATCGTTTGTGTTTTGACAAGGTTTCACTTATGAGTTATTGATCCGGGAAGTTTGAATCTGTGAATATATTTCCAACTTTACCAAACTAAATCCTACCACATAAGTCAGTTATTTTTCGTATCAAAACCGGCTGAAATCGCTTGCGCACCTGTGCTAAAGTGTCGTTCTTCCGTGATGAGATGCTGCTGCTGTTTGAGAGGCTTTCACGAGAGATCATCGATGTGATGATGAGACTCCACCTGCACGAACCGCAAACTCCCTGAAGTTACTGTGAGTGTCTACTGTGCACTCAGGTGGCCGCTGTGGCTGCCGTGAAATTCCCACCCTGGCTGTCACGCCTCCTCTACGTTAGTAATCGACACAGGATTGATAGGATTGATTTTTGAGTCTCATTCCCATCTTGTCAAATAATCACACTCTGGGTTTCCAAACTTGTCAAAAAGTGACGCTTTGGGATGGCAGCCAACTTGGCCGACACTTTCTTACAAACAGCACCTCTAAAGCCACTACAAGGAGCTTTATTTATTTTTTTGTTGATTCTGGCGGCCTTGTAGACAAAAGATGATGGGGATAAAGGTAAACTTTGTTTAAGTGGCTTACTAGCAGACTACAGCGCCTCTCCTCAGGCTGTAAGACTTGTAAATTCATCCTCAGCAAAAAGTTGTTTCAGTTTTATGACTTACTGAAACTGTGTAAGTTGGAATACAACCTGGTGACAAGGATAACTATAAGTAACTATATTTATATGTGTAGTTTACAGAAAAAGCCAGTCGTCTTTCTGGTGGTCTGGTTTCCTCATGTAGGTCGTATAGAGGCAGTGTTTAACTGACAATTAACTATTTACTATTTCATAACCAGTTAAAAATCATTCTATTAAGTTTAAAAATGTCATCATGGAATGTTAAAAAAAACAGCCATATCAATCATTTTTACTGATACAGTCAGTTCCTTGATAAAGTTATTATGCATAATCTCACTGTACACATTAAAGTTCTGTAGCTCATTCAAACATTTCTCTCTTCCTCTCTCTGACTGGGCCAATTTTCTTTGTGTCAGATGTTACAAATAGGAACCCTGTCCCCTAGAACTTGAAGCCATGCATGCCAAATTTGTTGTGTTTTAACAGAAACAATGTCCTCTGCAACATGCCATAACCCATAACCCACTTTTTTCTGGTTGATGTTTAAAACCAAAATCTTTCCCGTACTTAACAATAGCACTTTTGATGCACAAAAATCTAAATATATATTAGGGGAATCCCAGTCTCTGATGTGCTGCAGTTTGTACATAGACCATCCACCCAGCCTTCTTTGGGTGTATATATTGCTGTTGAACATTACAGTTTGTACAGTATGTGTAATAATAATTTGGTGTTTCATGGAAATTTTATTTAGTGTTTGGATCAGGTGCTTTTTCTCCTTAATTCCACACCACATAACAGTTTTCATATGGCTTAAAATTAAATTAGATTTGACACTGTTTTTATATATATATATATATATATATATATATATATATATATATATATATATATATATATCTCATTAATGCAATAAAATATTAAAAACATTTATATAAAATCGAGCCCTGCATCTATAGGTGTGTCAGTGTAGCTCAGATGCAAGCATGTCTATGATCGGGGCACTGTAAATTAGTTTTCACAGAGGATTACACCCACCTTTCGATGGCTTAAGCTTGACTGGTACATTGTCAATGTACAGAGCCTAGAAAATGTTTTGTGTGTGTAACGCCCATTAGTTACACACACAGTGTTATCCCCAAATGTTTTCAGTTGAACAGTGTGTAGAGCTGTACAGCCTTGTAGATTTGAAATGTAGTTGCTTAGTTTCACCAGCAGGGGTGCGCATTCATCCCAGACAAACAATGGCAGTGCCTTTCTTGTTTTCCTCTGTGCTCGGTCTTTTTTCCATGCACCGATGCAGACGAGAGTACTACACGAGAGACAAGCTAGTTTGAGAAGGTTGATAACAGCCTGTGAAGTAGTTAAGACTACGATTTTGTTCTAGTTATCAGTTCGGAGGACTTCCGTAGAAGGAAGAGGGTTTTTTCTTGCTGAACCTGACCGTGTGGATATTGATTTTTGTCGAGTGAAAACTCTGGTTGGTTTTTTTGTATGAGTGGATTCTGATGACGAGCCAGAGCCTGGACCGGTGGATCGTGGAGCGGGACGCAGGCCTACACGCATGGAGGGTGTGATGTCAGCGGGAGTTTCACTGTGCACTGGAAAAGATCATTTCTTCATACAGATAAGACATAGGGCATAAAATCACACTACCCGGGTAGATGAACAAACTGTGAACATTGACTTAAACCCAGACTTGACTTTTCTTGGACTCTTTTTGGACTCTACTAAATCTTCTTTCTTGTTTTATTATTATTTTGGGCCCATATTTCATAACTCATAATGTGAATTGCTTTGTTGTTCTATTAAGCGTTTTTGCAGCGAAATTTTCTGAGTTGTTGATAACTTCTGATACAAGAAGGGATTTCAGTCACATCTGAAATATTTTATGTTTTGCACTTAAAGGTGGCATTGTTGCCAATAAAGCCATTTTGTAACTATTTCCAAACCATTGTCCTGTCCCATCAATCCTCCTTGAACGTACCTATTTCTTCTGATTAGCCTAAACTGAGAGTACATGACCGTAAATTTTATTATATGTACATTAGACAGTGTTACATGTGCTGTTGTGGGATTTTCTCAGCACTCTGGTCATTTACCAACTCCTCATGAATACTTTTATTTCTTTCTATGACCTATTTCCGATCCAGGATTTCCAGTTACAATTTGCAGGTTAACCACAACTGTAATGTGCTGCTATTGAGTGAAAATTGAAACTGAATTTCTTATCAGTAGTTTCTTCATGCTGGACAATATTCATGCAACAGATCCACACAGGCACTCATCCCCACAAATAATTATCCACCAGTGGCGGCTGGTGACTGAAAAAATTGGTGAGGACAGGAGGAAAACCAGTCCACGGTGTCATGTTATTTTAAACAAGTCAACTACTTATCCCTACTTTCTTATATTCAATGAAAGTTAAGCAATAAAACAATGACTTACAAGACTTCTTTAAAAAACATTTTATTAAATGGCAAAAGGCTGTTGTTGTTGGCTGTTGGTGTGTGAACGACACAATCGGTTAACATGTGTCCCCGGCCGGCTAATAATGTACAGTGGGCTAATATACAAGACAAAAAAAATACCAATGTGTACCCCTTCCAGGATTTGATCCCCAGTCACCTGTGTGGCAGGTAACTGCTCTACCCACTGTGCTACCGCAGCAGTCAATATACATACTTCACAGCACATGACATCACACTCATCACCCATCACAATCGCCCAAAACAACTGTGTTGCTGCTCTGTATTGTGTCCCGGTCGTGCCGCTAACGTTATGTCCTCCAGCAGGACGAACGAAACAAAAACTATGAATTATCTTTCTGACTGCTTCTCTCTGATTTCTCTGAACAGTTTTTTTTCTTTCAGAAATTTGCTTATATTTCCTTTGAAACCGATTCCAATATCGCTGAAAACTCCATATTTCCTGTCTGAGCATGGCTGGCAGTGAAAGCTGTAAAATACATATAAGTATTTTTTGTTTACGTTTGTATGAATGTGAGAATGAAATCTGGGAACTGTTATTGGACCAACCTGCTGTCAATCTTGTATTCTAGTTGCAGATTGCTAAGGGAGGACATCCTCCCTTAGCGTGTCATTTTATGTGTCTTAGCCAATCATAGATCAGCATGAAAAAATCCTAAATGCATTGAGTGAATGGAAGGAGATCCCTCCCATGGAGGACAGAAGCCCTCCATCCTCCTCTAGCCCCCACCTTGCTGCTCCCTGCTCCTCTCACAGACTGCTCTGTCTCCTCCGTCTGCAGCTGTCGCTGTTGAACCGTTTTAAGTGGATTTTCTTCCAAAGAAGAAACTTTTTTTTATGATATAATATATATATATAATATTTTATAAATGATACTGAGATTTGGTAATGATTTATTTCAACCAGTTACTCTTTCTTAAAAAAAAAATTGATCTTCCTTATTGCCTCTCAAAAATAGAGGAGGACCAACCTCCTCTGCCTCTATGGATGAGCCTCCTCTGTTATCCACCCATGGTGTCAGAGGAAACCCATAAGCAGGCTGTCAACAGTCCTCAACACCATGTCTATCTGATGGCATCAACACTCTATGGGCTCTTTAGGGCCACAACAGTAAGGCGGAACTTAACAATCAGTGTGGTTTTCTGTGTTGGTTGCTACTCAAACTTTGTACGCTGTTGACTTTTGCACTTTATGAATTCAGTGCATAATGCAGCAATATTGTTGGTAGTGTTGGGTTGATGTGTTGTTGATATGTAGCAGCGTCATCCTATTGAGTTTGCTTGTTAGTGCTGCAATTAATCTCCATCTGCAACTCTTTTGAGGAATTGAGTAACATTGCACAAAGGGGTCCAAACAAAATCTTTACAACTGATGCTCAAGGATGTAAGAAGAGAAATAGAATAAAAGAACACAGGATAAAGATGTGTTTGTCATTTTTCTTGCAACATTAGAATCATGTTTTAAATGAAATAAACAGAACATAGCAACATGACTAGAAAGTAACACATAAGAAAGTAAGTAAGGATTGCAAGCATCATTGATATTTTCTTGCCATGTTATATTTGTTTTGATCTATTATTTTAATACAAGCTTTAATGCTATGTGGGCTACCAAAATCCAAGGACTGGCTCTGCTCAACAGTAAGACACTTTTAAGGCCAATAAAAAGAGAAATTCCTTGAAGACACTACATGCAGCTTGATGTTAATCAGTGAACACTGATGACGTTATATATTTATTTAGTAAATATTCTGGTCTTGAATCAAGGAGCACTTGGCAACTTATAATCAGCTCAGTGTGTCAGTAATCTCCAGAAATTACCCTGCGCTAATTAACACCTAGAAGCTTTAATTTGTTTAGCAACAATTCCAGAGAAGCATGCATACAAAAAGGAGTGGCTCACCAGAGACCATCTCGTTCACAACTTGCTCTTGTTCTTGTTTTGATTTTGCCATTGTTGTGGAAGAGGAAAAGGCTCCCTATGGACCTTTTTATCACTACCTACAAGCGCTCTCTCCGACCAGCCACAAAATACAGCAACAGCTTGTAGGTAATTGATCAGGCAAGTGAACTGTAAAATATTCATTTTCTACTTCAACAGCCAGATAAATCTCTAGGGAGGGTTTGGGGATGACACTGGTGGAAATATTGCTTATGCACCACGAAGTAGGAGCTGCAGCAGCATGATGGTGAGGGGCAGATAAGAGGGGACGCGTAGCCGGGTTTGGGTGTAGCTGCCAGTGATGGCCAGTCATGCAATTCCCTCCTTGGCTTTAGACCAAGAAGCCAAATCCCCCTCTACAGCCCTGGATTTCATGCTGCAGAGCTGAGGGGAGCTCGGTCTGCAACCTCCATGGCTGGCAGGCTAAAGAGCTGATTTCTGCCCCAGTCTGCCTCCCCTGTTTTGGTGTATTGTTGCTTCAAACACACACACACACACACACACACACACACACACACACATACACATGCACGCACATACACATCCAAGACAGCCACTTCAATTCACTGATTGTGTGTATATGTGTGATTGACACTTAAGCAGAGGGGAAAGGAGCAATTCCCAAGGCTCTCCTTTTATTTGTCAATGGAATTTATCAATGAGGCAACCAGTGAAACAGATGAGACACAAATCCATGTCCCTCAGGCCACAATGGTTACAATAATAAAAAGGTCACAATGTCAGAAAAGAAAGGTTATTTAAATTGTTTTTCTATGGCAGTATGATTGATCCATCTTGATGAATTCATATTTAATCTACAATAATCTATATATGCTAATGTGTTTGATCAACAGGAAAGCAGCTAAATGTTACCACCCTTTTGTTCTGACCTTTCACTGCATCTCCTCACACACGCATCCATGCATGCACACACACACACAAACAGTAAGTACAAAATGTGTATGATTTCATGCAGCACATCTGTCTATGCAGCGAATATTGGGTTTGTTACAAACTGAATGCCATTAAAAAGTAGTGTATTACTTACTGCGTTATCTACTGAGAAAAGTAACGAGTTAGAGTTCTTTAGAGTTACCAGTTAGACGGCATGTAGCCAACTGTACTTTGAATGTGTTGACTCTACCATCATTTTTTAAGCCTTCTTTATGGCCCACAATAGGTGACTCCGCAGCCTTATAATAGGGATGACAGCAAACTAAAGAGCTGTAAATGTTATATTGCGTCTAACAACCTGACAGTTAAATGGTCAGAGGCACACCATATTAGGCACAGCTGTTTCGATGAAAACACTACAACACAGCTCTTATAGCCTAGTATATGATGTTTAAAAATGCAACTAATGAACCTTTAAACCAGTGGTTCCCAACCTTTTTTTCTTGAAGCCCCCCTTGCCTGTGTCGAAGACAAGCCAGACCCCCTCCAACCCCAACCCCAACCCGTATACACTGAAAGAATAAAGTGATTAATTACAAACTTTTATTTGCAAAAATGAACAACAGTTGTAGGTTTTTGCTCTTATTCTCCTTGTTTTACAATGTATATAGATACATTTCTTTTGTGTCATCAGGTGTATCACACACAAACACACACACACACAGTTTACCTACCTACCTGCCTACCTCATAAACAGCTAAATAAATAGCTAAATGAATTTAAATGAATTTAAATGTGGACCAAAAATACGTTCAATTTGGATTATACAGACTTTTGATTATCCAGTTGGGTGTGTTATTGGGATTTTATACCTTTAATGTGCACAAATATAATTTTGGTAACCTCACATCCTCAGAGCAGACAAAGTTGTGCGCCCCCCCTGCGATCTCTGGCGCATGCAAACACTGTTGGGCAAGTTACTTTCAAATTGCAATAAATGACAAATTACTGGTTACCTTAATTTTAATATATATTACAATGTGTTGTACAATATGTCATGTTGCATGTTGTCTGTCTAGAGTAAACAAACTTCTTATTACACAAAATTTTAGTCACTGTCAAGATAATGCCTTTTAAGAACAATTAAAAAGGTTAGATCTTTAAAAAAATTAACAGCTTTGGACACAGGGATGAGCAGGCAGACAAAGGATCAAAGTCTAATACATTTTGAGATAGTAATTTATACATACAATTAAATGTGCATTTCACTGTGATGTTGTTCTTGTTCTGTTTTGCCCAAATATTCAAAACAATATGAATATTTCTCTTAGAGTTCTCCACAGGTTCAGGCCGGGTTCCGGACGAAAAAATACGCTAATGAGCCGGGTCGGGCCGGGCCTCGGGCTTCCTTTTTTATAAAACACATTTCATAAAACACATTTCTTGCAGGTTGTGAATTATATATTGTTTGTTGTGAATCATCGCTGTTCACGTGTGGTGAAGAGTAAGTCTGGCTGCCTGTTTCATGGGGAGGGACAGACCTGACGCTGCTGCATACAATAACAAGTGTATGAGGAAAACAATGCAGGAGCGCGGGGGGTCGGGTTCAGGCTGGTTCAGGCAGACAATTCATGGTGGTGTGTCGGGCTGCGTCGGGCTCGGGCTTAAAAACCCGCGGGCCGGGTTGGGTCGGGTTGTAATTTTCAGGCCCGTTGAGAACTCTAATTTCTCTCAAAGTTGATGCTGCCCTCTCTGCCATCTCACTACACTGAATTGGAAAACTGCGCATGTGCATCTGAGTATTCTGATCATAGCTGCGTATTAACAAGTTACACAGTTAGGGAGACACTGTCTTAGATCCACCTTTAACTGCACATGTTATTTTACATTTTGTAGAGAAAAAATACATACATTTTGAGAATAATGTTGGAATATATGACAAATGTAATGATAAATTTGAGAGAGAAGTCATAACAACACAACAACATCATATTAGAAAATGGCTTGAAAGAATAGAATTACATCAGAAATGAAATAATGTAATAATGTATGGGGCGCCCATTGTAAGGTTGCACATGTTCAAGTAAACAGCAACTTTTTGCCACATTTAGCAAAAAAAACATGTATAAAAAACACGTGAATTTTTTAATGTTACTTTTGACCAGATTTACAGCAATATGTGTGAACTTTGTGATATTTACTTGTAAAAATCTAAATTCAATGTTTTATCTAAATAAAAAATTGAAATCTGAATGTTAAAGCTCCTGTTTGTAAGATGGTAAAACTGACGCTTTGGGTTTCCCAACTCGTCAGATACTGACGGTTTCAGATGGTGGCCGACCCGACCTACAATCCTAAAGCGTCAGTATCTGACGTGTTGGGAAACCCAAAGCGTCAGTTTTACCATCTTACAAACAGGAGCTTTAAATATTAAATCTAAATGTTAAATCTAAATCTAAATATTGAATTTAAATATAAATGTAAATATTGAATGTTAAATCTAATATGCTAAATGTTAAGTCTAAATGTAAATGTTAAATCCAAATGCTAAATGTTAACTCTAAATGTCATAGGTGAAGCTAAATATTTAGCTAATATGCAAATCTACACTGCCTGTCACCGGAAGTACCAAAATAAAAGCTCACTGACGCGAACAAGTGTTATCCGCGGTCTCCTTCTTCTTCGGGTAGCCAGACGGAGTGATTGCGCTGCACTGTCATGTCTCCTCACCTGCTCTAATGCTGCCTGCCAGCATGTCTAGTGACTTAGCTGAAAACATTGGTAGGGCGGCTATACAGAGTTTTAGCAATGTGTCTGCACGACAGCGACAGTAGCCCTTTTCACAGAGTTGCCGTGAAAACTAACTAACTAAATGTTAGTAAAATGGTCCATTTCAGAATCATTTACATTATATGCTTGAACTGAATGTGTTATGGAAAAGGCTAGAGTAGGTAGAGATGAGCTCATATGCTTCTGCTGGGTGGCTTAATGTATAATAATATAACCTAGCTAAAACTTTATTTGTATTACAATTATTGATATGAAATATAAATAAACTAAGTAACTAGTAGGCCAAACACCAACTAAACTAACTACACCTTTAAAATAAGTTTTGTGGAATGAAAGTGTAATATTTGCATCTGAGATATAGTGGAGTAGAAGACTAAGGTAAAGGTTTACAGGCTATATATGCTGTACATGATTTTGTGAGGGAACCACCAACTCATGGCGATTTTACAGTGGAATCTAGGCAAACCCCCAAAAGGTGGCTGCAAATTGCTGCAAATTGACTAGGAAGTGGCTGGGTCCTAGCTGGCAGCCGAAAAGGGTAGGGTAAATTCGAGGTGACTGCAACTGTACTACACCCCTCTCATGGCTGTGGCTGAGGAGGTAGAGCGGGTTGTCCAGTAATCGGAAAATCGCTGGTTCCTCATGTGCGATTGGCACCCTGTATGGCAGCCTCTGCCATTAGTGTATGAATGTGTGTGTGGATGGGTGAATGTGACATGTTGTAAAGCGCTTTGAGCCTTGACAATTGCAATAGAAATGGGTGTCAATTACCATTTAAATTATCAGACAGACAATCTGGACCAAGCCTCAGGGCCAACCAAGCTCGTCACCCAATTTTCTCCTCTGATTTTCGGGAGGGGCAAATCATACACACATTTCTCCCATGTGCAAAACCAATTCGGCAACTTGGCTATGTGGAAATGCCCACGCAGTCACAACAAATTGGAGGTACAGGTCTGCAGAGCGCTTCAGCATATGCCTTCTGTTGAGAAAACTGTCGTCAGACCAACCCCAGCGGAAAAGTATAATTCAGGCTTAACTTAGCTGGATCTATGTTCACTGCCCTTGGTGTAAATAACCAATTTCATCATGGTACAATATCATTTTGGTTTTGTTAATTTGAAAAATCTGAAATTCAGGCACTAGCACTGCTTTAATGTTTAGGATGGAGGAGTGCTTAGGCAAAGAAGGTGACAACATATGCAACAGAAATGTCAAAATAAAGGTATATCCTTATGTCATGCCCAATGGGGTTATCATGAGGAGTGTCTCTTTAATTTTCTCATCTTGGAGGCAGAGTCCTGCACGGGTTCGGGTACCCACGGGTACCCGACGGGTGACCCGCACAATTTGGATGAAACGGGTGAAAAATAATGTCCTGTGTCGGACACGGGTGCGGATCGGGTCGGACGCCTAGATCGTGTTTTGCGATTGTCATTTTCATGGCGTCAGGTGCAAAAAAAAAAATAATCATTAGCGACACATCTACAAAAATATGCCTGCATTTCAAAATGATTAGCATGTACCGTATTGACTCGAATATAGGACGAGGTTTTTTTGGATGAAAATTATGTGGAGCCAAGAAATATGGAGTTATGGAGTGTAACGTCCGAAGATGGCGGGTCCCAAAAGATCGTCTGAAAACGCTAACAGTAAGAGAAAAGCTTATCGTGGTCCTCTAAGCGGCCGCTTCCAAGAGACTGACAGGAGGGTATGTGACTTTGTTATTGAGAAACGAATTTTGGTTATCAGAGTCTTTTTCTGAAGTCTTGAAAAGAGGGGTCGTCTTATAATCAGGGTCGTCCTATGTGCGGGTCAATACGGTATATTTCATATGAGCTCATTCATGCGTGCTTGTGCCCTCCCAGAACTCCCATTCCCCACGCAGGCTTACTTTCATTTTTAAAAATTGCGTCAATCTAATTTTGCTTCGGGTGCGGGTCGGGCGTCGGTATCAATTTATAGCGGGTCGGCTCGGTTGCGGAATGTAATTTGTGCTACTGTCGGGAAACGGGTCGGATGCGGTTTTAAGTACGACGGGTACGGGCGGGTGCGGGTTTGCAAAATAAGACCCGTGCAGGACTCTGCTTGGAGGTGTGTCTCTTATCTGTGCTTCTCACGTAAGGGTCACTAATCACAGTAACTCAGTACACCTAGGTCCAGTGTGCTTAAGTTACCTAAATTCTTGCAGACTCTAACTCTCTCTGCTTTGGCCTCCTCAACAGGCACTCAGTGTTCTGATTTGGTAATGTTATCCTAAGTTTATTCTTTTGATGCGTCTTACATTTGACAACACCTGCACGCACACATTCTTCACTCACATCAGTACATCACTCACCACATGTAACTGATTTCCACATCCCATTCTGTAAATATTAATTTTGTCAAATTTGGTAATTAAAGCATTCTTTATACATTAACCATGGGGTTGTGTCTCTTTTTTGTGACCTCAAGAGCTTGGTCATGACACCCTATGATGATATGAATCAAGGTTTTGATTTTGGTTCAATTATGTTATATTATTAAATTGATCTATTGATCCGGATCGATGGATTGGAACCGCCCCCATTCACTGCTGACTGAAAATGGCACTGGTAGTTAGGCTTTGATGAACACTTGCAGAGTATGTGTACTGTACATTACAAACAACATATTTTTGTTTCATTTGGAAGACAGCCCCGTGAGCCCATTTGGCTCACATCTTTTCATACACATGAAACGTGATTTTTGTACATTTTTACCTGGTCCTATATTGACAAGCATGAGTGTACCTCTGTATGTTGCACCAATTGAGGAATCTAAAGGTTCTGGTCACATGACAAAATAATTCTCAAAACCAGCTGCATGTCACTCTGATTACTGTAATAGCAATAAGACATTAGAAAGAAAAAAAATCAGTGATGTATGCATGTGACACGGTGGGTGGTGTGAGCAGTGGGCGGCATGAGTGAGCCTTGGTGGCACTAACTGAGCTCACAAATGCTTTTATTGCTGTTTGTGAAGTGCTTTGCTAAACACTTTATAGTCTGCTAAAAGACGGCGAAAAGCCCAGCTCACAGTGCTGGAGCAGTGCAGTGTGTTTGTAATTAAGTAGTTAGAAATCAAAGCAATATGTGGAATGATTAATATTTAATAACATGGAGTTTTTATGACTTGGTTAATTTAATACCTTATCTTTATTATGCAGATGCTTCATAAATATGAAATATTACACATTACAGATAGCTGCTCTTGAAAACCTCACTGAAGCATTTAGAAATATAATTAAGCTTAGCAAAACATAAACCCTTAACTTTTCCTCTTTGCATTTTTTTCCTCTGGTAGCTTTATCTACAATAAACCTACATCAACAAAATAATAAATAGCTCTGTGGACCTCATCCCCCAACCTACCATACACAAACGTGTTTTGTTTCGCTTCTCTTTCCACTGCAAAAAAAAGCATGTACTTTGTCCTTTGTTCTTTAAAGATCAATGTAAGCTCTTGGAGGGGATTGATTAATCGTGGGATTACATCTGAGCTCAACCGTTGAATATTTCAGTATAAAGTGTAATCTTGTTGTTAGGAGCAAGCACGCTGGATTTGAAGAGTCCAATGATCGTCTGCAGTGGATTACTCAAAGCCATGCACAGTATTAAAGCTGGGCAAGTGGGACACATGGAAGTACCTTACATGCTTCTATATGTGTAAGCAAACACTACAATCTTGGGTTCAGCTCGAGTCACTGCAGAGACAAATATGTATGAGAATTTAGGATTGTGTAGCATATAGCTGTTAATCAGGATACATGGTGATGATTTTTAGCCACGCTGGTGCCATGGCTCTTGAGATGTTGTCATCACCTTGGTCCATACTGAAATATATCAACAACAATCAGTTTGATTGCTTTGAATTTTCCTGCAAACATTCCCATTAAGGCTGGGCAATATATACGATATACATATATAATTATCCTGATTTGAAACTATGGGCAGTCTGAGATATAAATGTATCTCTAGAGGGATGTCTTGATATCATAATATATCAAGTGTTTTCCTGGTTTTAAAGGCAGCATTACAGTTCAGGTGAAGTAATTTTCTGAACTTATCAGACTGTTTTACTTGTTCTAATGGTGCGTTCAGACCAAATGCAAAGAAAATATTTTGGGTTATATTTGAGTTACTCGCGCAAGTTTGATTGCGAGGTTAACTTTGAACTTTTATTCGCAAGTGAATTTCACCGTCTGCCCCCCCCCATCTGTCCTCGCTGAGTGGCAGGTTCTTAATTGGAGTGTTAAAATCAATAAATAGAAACCCAAAATATTTCACTGTGATCCAACTGCAAGAAATGGATCAAAAGGACACCAAAATAAAATAATCATAATGCCGCCTTGTAAAAAGCCTGAATTCATCCTTCATCAGGTCTGTCAGCCAGATGACAGGTTAAAAACTTTTAAAATGCTGCTTTCCTGAATAGAGTATGGATCCAGCGCTGCCCCTCCCTACACACAGACCATGCGCTGTGCGTACGGCCCCACGATCCATGGGGGGCCCCATTTTGCGCAAGGGGATGCACTCTCTGCAAATGTGCAAAGGATGCGCATCGCTGCAGTGAGGCGCGCGTAGAGCTCCGAGTCAGCCCGAGGCAGGAAAGAAAAAGAAAAAGAGACGAGTAATCTGAAACCGCACGCGTTGCCGCAATAATTGACAGCACGCAGCATCTGACCAATCAGCGGTCAGATGCGCTGACAGGCAGTTGGATGCAGGTGGAAAGATGGCCTCCAAATGGCAACATGAATCAGGAGCCAAGTCAAAACAAGAGGAGGCTCGTGCTTCACTTGAAGGTGGGTATGTTGTTGAAATAAAAAAGAAAAACTCTGTGGCATAAACACCCCAGCCTGCTAATCATGAGACAGAGGAGAGGATAATTCTGTCTAGATGTGGACTGGAGATAAAATTTACCAGCAGACGTGATTATGATTTATTGAATGTCTTGTTAACTGCATATACATTCACCTCTGTTGAAAAAGGATTGGTTAATTGACCAGTTGGTGGCCCTATGTTGGCTCAGGTTTATAGCCTATCAATCTATGCTATCAATAGAAGTTTTGGGCTATTTTTATGGAGGTAAAATGTGTGTGTGTATATATATACAGTATATATAGATACAGTATATATATATATATATAGTATATATACATATATATATATATATATATATATATATATATATATATATATATACAGTATATATATATATATATATATATGTATATATATGTATATGTATATATGTATATATATATATATATATATATATATATATATATATATATATATAAATATATATATGTATATATATATATATATATATAAATATATATGTATATATATATATATAAGGGCTGTCAAAAGAGTATTTTTTTTAAATTGCGATTAATCGCATTTTGTCCATAGTTAACTCATGATTAATCGCAAATTAATCGCAATTTTTTTGCCACATTTTTTTCTGTTCTAAATGTACCTTAATTTATGTTTTTCATGTTCTTAATACTTTTAACAACATAAGAAAGGGTTAGGGTTAGGGTTAGGCAAATATGCTTGCTTAATGAAAATGTTTATTCAACACTTCAAATCATGCTGGAAAATAAAAGGCTCAAAAAATATCCCCTTACCATAAATGGGATCAAAACATGGTGATGTCTGCCATGTGTCTGGATCAAGACTACAGGTGCCATTGACGGCCGTAAATCATACAATGCATGTTTCTTTCTTTGTTTTAATACCGAGCGCAATTAGCGCGTTAAACAAATTAACGGCGTTAAGAGGATGTTGCGTTAACGTTAACTTTGACAGCCCTATATATATATATATATATATATATATATAAATATATATATATATATATATATATATATATATATATATATATATATACACACACGCACATACATTTATATACAGTATATTATAAGATTAGATAAGATAAGATGAAGTAAGATAATCCTTTATTTGACCCACAATGGAGAAATGTAAAGCGTTGCAGCAGCAAACAGCAGTGTAGGAATATTGAACCTGAAGTACAAAATTGAAAAATAAGTATATAAGAATATTGAAATATTGAAATATCATCAAATAAAATAAAATCATAATTAACATTATTATTAGTTGTAGTCATATTTGCATTAAGTGCATTTTAATCTTTGTGAGGCCAGTATTTACATTAATTTCATTGTGTAATTTACCATTAAGACCAAAACAAATCTTAATAATCTGCTTGTATGATAGATGTCTTGTCATAACAGGGTCAATGCTGAAGTTTGTTACTAAGGGTGACACGGAGCCAGCTCCCAGTACGTCACCAGGGCCATCAAGCACCATGTCATCTGTAAAAGGCTTGTTCCATCGTTGAAAGAGGCTGTTCATTTGATTTGTTCCTACTAATAAAGGTTGTAAACCTAAATGGCATTTCGTGATACAGTCATTTTGTAGGGGGGGCCCTCAAAATAAAATTCTGCTCAGGGCCCCAACTTGGCCAGGGGTGGCCCTGTATGGATCGATTAGTGCTATGCTATACTGAGGTATATCTCCAAATTTAAGAGATGCGGAAAGACATCCCAGATGATCCTGACGATGATTCTTCACCACAGTAACTCCAGAAGCAGCAGCTGTCGGCAGTCCTTGGGACCGGTCTGGATCGTCAACCAGAACCAGCTATGATGAAGACTGAAGGACAGGACTTTTCAGAGTTCAAAAAGCTCAAGGCACTGGTACGTGACAAAAGGCCAGGAGAAGCATAAGAGAATAGATGAAAGACTGTGATATGCAAAGGCCCTGAGGTTGTGAGTGAGGTCCTTGGCCAACTCTGGCCCTATTTGCTGATGCTCGTATCATTGTGGGGGTGATTGGATATGCGTTCATTAAAGGAGGAGTCGTAGCTGTCATGTGTCCCTGCAAAATTGTCATCATGATCTGTCAGTAGAATAAGATACAGGTCAGCTGTGTAAAAATCCACTGTCTGTGGGTCCATCCAGTGGCTGTAATTTTATTTGCAAGAATCCACCACTCCCTGATCAACACAACCAATCAGAGTCAAGGGGAGTGTCTGGGAAGTGTCAATCATTCTCATGCATACCCTGCTGGCAGCCCCCCTCCCTCACACAGCGTATACTGGACACTGCCCCTCCCCCGCACAGGTGCAGTGCCTGCTCTCACCTGGTCAGACACGTTCAAGCTCAAGCCCAAACTGTACACAATGGCGGAAAAGCAACAGAGCCGAAAAATGCCCCACCATTGCCCACGTCAAAGAGAAGAAATAAAAAGACTGATGCAGTGTAAAAAAAAAAGAATTGGACTGAGCTTGTGCAGGGCAGGCTCCTCTGTGGGGATGGGCTTTGAAGGCAGGGCTGCAGCAGAAGAGAGGAAGAAGGAGGGACCTGGGAGCTGTGCTCATTCAAATATTCTGACTAAATCCACTTTTTTCTCAAAACTCCAGACTGCAGCTTTAATATAATACATGTTAGATTGTGTGATTTTACCTTTGAGTTAAATGAAAGACTTTTGAGCCTATATGCTGCCTTAAAAGTAAATGTTGCAAACCTCTACTCTGTTGAGGACAATTAGTAGCTGTTATGGTAATTTTTGGTTGTAGTTATTCAGTTAATTATTAATCATCAGTTACATCATGACAATTTAGCATCTTCTTAATAGTGAATTGGATTGTTTCCCTTCTTCAAGGGTCGTGCTCCCAGGCGATATATTGTAAATTGGATCTTAATATGTATTATTATTATTAATTATCTCTGATAATTAATTTTTAACTAATTGTTGATTTTTTAACTAATTGTTGATAGTCAGATTCAACCCAAATTCCCCAGGAATGTTGCCTAAAATCACAACAGACAGAAACATTTATTTTGGGTTATGTGTTATGTGTCACTTTTACTCTATATTTAATTTCATACAAAATTGTCATTGTCATTTGTAATTGAATTTGCCAAAAAACACTTTTGAAATACATAATAAACAATTTTGCTTTACATGTCTTTTGCTCTAGCAAGACCCTCTGGACAAACTTTTATGACAATACAAAACAGCTGTAGCTATTCAAAGATGCTGAGTATTTTGTGACAATGGTATGTCTATGATATATTCAGAAAAGGTGAAAGGTCTTCCGTGCTTTGGGTAGGAAACAAAAAAATAGCTACACTAATGACATTTTTCAGGTGGTTTAGAAATGCCTTAAAGAAGATTGAGGCAGGTTTCAGTGCAGGTTTTATACACTGTTGACATATTATGTAAATCCCTCTACATCACACTGCAATGAGCAATATGGTTAGACAGCTGATACAAAATATACTCATTAGTTAAGGTAGTTTTGGGAAAAGGCTGAGTCCTGATATGATTATGAAGGAGACAGAGGAGTAAATGGAACAACATGTCCATGGCCAGTCTTCATGTATCGGCAATTGGCCATATTACCAGAGGTAGTAGAAAGCTCCTGCAAGCTGGTGGATCAGAAGTGAAGATGCACCTCCTGAGGGGACGAGGAGGAGGTCCTCCCACTCATTTCATCCCTTTGACCTGCAGCACAGTGGCCCATGTTGGGATTTTAACCATGTCTTGCTGATGCATGAACCTATATGTTTGGGGGCTGCATCTTGGCTGCTTAAGATAGCAGTGAAAGTGGAGGATCAAAGGCCAGAGATACTGGGATTTTGTTATCCATGACAAATGAATAAACTCTGTGCTCTGCGGTAAGCAACAGCAATTGTTTGAGAAGTTTTCTAGAAAATGTGTCAGCCAAAAAGTGATTCCACACTGCTAGACTGGTCAGTTGTACCTGATTGAGGCAGTGCATACTGGGTGCTGTGGATGACATACTTTCTGTATCCTTCAGAAAAGTATTATATATTGTATGTAGTATATCTATTATATTACAGAGAATTTAGTTCATGGCACCTTGATTTTTGTGTTGATCTTAATATCAAATCTCAACATACATACCTACTGAAATACTTCAGAATGGGGCCCCATTGCTGAGAATAGGTTCAACAGGAAACAGCATGGTTGGTCAGATGACCAGGCAGGATGCAGACAAGCAAGCCAAGATGGTCATGTGGAATTTTTGCCTTGACACCAGCTACAGTGAAAATACCCTAACTATTTCCCAAAGGATACTGGGAAAATAAGGGCTGTGACTGATAGACTATTTAGCAGGACCTCTGTAATGGGTCAGTCATTGTTTGTCACCTACTTGTTTGCCAGAAACCGTCATTGGATTATACAATTTGCTGTGGGGCACAGACGTTTTTATGACCTACTGACCTGGCCTGTATCAATAGCCTTGGATCAACTTCACAGACAAGATATAGCAATTTGTTGAGTACATTCATCCTCCCAGATGGATGAACCCCTGATTTAAGTGACCTTTCTTTGTTCTTGGTGTAATGATTTTGGCCCTGCTATTTATAAGGCTCTATATATACCTTATTTGTGTTGTTTGCTCAAGTTGTTTTATATTCAGGCGGTGTTGTGGCTGATATATTAATAATATTATTAACAAACATTTAATGTAATTCAATTGTTTTAATTATTTTAATTTCTTCCTGTTTTCTGTTGTAGAAGTCCTGAGGCACTTTCCAAAATGTGCACAGGAGAGTCTGTTTCTGTCCTGGCTCTTGACAGCATTAACAAAACGTTTGTTAGCTTTAGGGAGGGTCGATGAAACGTGCAATAATGCATTTGTTGCACTCTATTGTGCCAGTGAATTCATAGTAGAAACAGGCCACTTGTATGACGATAGCTTGTTTTTCTTTGGGAGGGGGGTTTGTATGCTGATCTGATTTTGTAGGGAAGTTGGCATTATATCTGGCACCATACAAGTGTTGAAGTGTTGCTGTAATGCATGCTCAGGACAAATTTCAACACAAACCACTTGACTGTGCCACAAAAATAAGCGATTGGTGAGGCTTTAAATACAAAAATGCTGAAATTTAGCTCAGAAGGCCAAACTTAAAACATTCATAACTTTAAAAAAGTATTTGGAGAGAGGATTTTGCACAGTCCTGTGAATTTGACAGAGGTTTCAACATGATGTCTTTTCAAGAAAATCCATGACATCAACTAGAAAAAGTTCTGGATTAAGGGTGAGTTGGCATGGAATGAACCCTTTGCTGTTTTGATCTGACAGTAGGCAATGATGTGTTTTTTTTAAGATATCATCCAGACCCACATTAAAAAAACGGTTTCATAAATTCAGGCCTCAGCATTTTAAAAACCCTTTCAGTCAAGTTACAGGATGACCTCTCTTCATGGACCACTGACATACAGGTTGTTTTCCCTCCACTTCTTCTGACTTTGCCATAAGCTATCATGTCCGTCATTTTGGCTGAAGGCCTCTCAGGTTCTCCTGAGGCTCTCACTATAATGTGACACGATGGCAGACATTAACCTGGAATTAAATCTTAAAGGTAAGATGGCGACAGGGATTTGTGGCTGTCACCGAAGCTTACAGGCGATGTGGTGCATTTTATTTTATTTTATTTTGCAGCCAGGATGGGGAGGAGGAAGAATGTAATTAACCTCCTCGGTGGGGGAAATTCTATTACAAGCTCCTATTCTGCCATGCAAAGTGTGGTGCAGGGAGATGTCACAGGCCATCAAGCAGAAAGCCGGAGCTGTCTGCATTTTAAACCAAACTTCCAATTTTCTCCCCCTATCTTTCTTCATTCTCACTGAAGCTGGAAATTGAGTATGGCACACTTATGTGAAGAGGGAGCGAGGGGAATAAAAGGTAAGCTGCTTTTCAGGAGTTTAACAAGTTATTTATTCAATCTACATTACCTGTATGTTGGTATGGGCACAGTTGTTTGGCTTAGTTTTTTTGGAGCACCTGGTGGTAATGTAAGACCTACAGTACATCCTCTGACTGAAAATTGTGATGAGACTGTGTTGGATGACTGTGTCACAGTCAAAAATCAGAGACAAAATATTTTTTTATAATGTATTATTAATAGGTTTTGGGTTGTTCGTCCAACTGTTCCATTCTTGGGAACACAATATCTCAGGAACAAGTTGAGTGAATTTGCTAAATTCCGTATGGTAATGTCCACAATGTCCTTGTTTTACAAAGTGTACAACAAGGAGGGTAATTCTCATTTATCATTCAAATGAAGGGGTCTTGAAAATATGTATAAAATTTAGCCTCTAAACCTTTGAGCGGACAGGCCTGTGTATAAATATGATTGATTGCTGAGCCAGCAGGGGTAAACCTGCCCCAGTTTGTATACATTTGGGTATAGTTTCTATAAACTTTAATTAACCTGTGATGTTTGGAAACCCACAAGTAAAAAAGAATTATGTCGCACCAGTGTTTCTGAATAATAAAAAAAGATGGGCCACACCCAACTCACCCATAATTTTGTTCTCAACTGCACTCCTGTAAAGTTTTTTGAATGCAATTTGCAAGGCTGTGATGTTGTTTAACATTTAAACTAAGATCAAATGTGTCATTTTGGGGGGAAAGCCAGATTTTGGCTTTGCTGACAAGCAATTTCAAAATGTGCGTCATCAGCCTACCATGTCTTTGTCAATGGCCAACTAAGCTTGTGTGTTCTGCACCTGCGTGACTTGTTCTAAATACCACCAGGTGACTGTGGGCGGTATTCACCATTCAGGAAAGGAAACCAGAAGACTCTGGACTGTGGAGATACAAGTGTTGCCATGATAAAGCAGCATTTGCGTAGCAGAATTTCATTTTCATTGCACTCTCACTAATATAGTCACTTCTAATTATTAACAGAAAGAAATATCTGATAAAAGTTGCAAATGGTGAAGAGGTAGAGGTGAAACATAAGAAGAAATCACACTAAATCATGGATACTACAGGAACAAGCTCAGGGGGCTTTCCCTATGTTTTTTGGTTTCTCTTCTCATGCACTGGATCACTGAACAGCCAATCACAATGATTCTTCTCATCAACTGGCTCTGCTGCCCATTCGATGTGCTCAGTCAGCCAAAAAGCCGCCCGACAAGGGCCTACTATTGCCAACAGACCCGGCACAAAAACTAGAAACACAGAAGCTCACTGGCAGCCCCAACATTGACTAGTGGCCAACCATCCTGTGAAGACTTTTCAACTGCAAGCTTTCTGCTTACCACAATCACCACACACTATCACAGTTACCAAAAAGAACCTAGAACAACAATTGCACAGCTGTGAAATTAGAGTACTGGGAGGATTGATACATGAGAGCCTGATGATGTATGAGACATTTCTTTACTGCCGGGTGATGTTGTCAATGACAGAAATCCGACACTGAACTATAAAGCTAAACCTTTGCGCCATGTCTCCATAGACCCTAGCTTTCTACTCTGTCAGGTTCAGGTAAAGATTTATTTGAGTTAAAAAACACTTTTTCAAGGTTAGGAAAATGGCCAATATTGACTGTTAGTAAAAATTTGCTCACAAGATGGAAATCAAATCAAATCAGTGTTTGATCATATCCTGACAACATGAAATCCAGTGACCTGTCTGCTTGAGAATCTTCAGAGAGCGCGACTGAATGACCATGTCCACCATTGCATCCCCCTTTATCCTGAGGAATTAGCAGATGTGTTCAGCATTGTTTTGCGAAGTGCTTTTCACATGCCTTTCTTGCAGCTTGGATGGGAAGCTGAGCGTTGAAAAACCACTTTACTCTGAGAATAGCATGAGTATTAGAAAGGGAATTAAAAGGGGTGGGTTTAATGGCCTCAAGAAAATTACAGGCCACATGAGACCCCCCTTTGGTTCTGCTTCCCTGGAGCTATGACTGACAGCTCTGGTGCCGCAATTGGGTCGTTCCCCTGCCAGCGGAGGCTGCTTTGGCTCTTGGTTTACTGAGGCAGCTACAGAGAGAGGGGCTATCTGTGACAAAACAATCTCTTTGTGCTGCACTTCCTGGCACTTCCTAAGACAGATGTACCATTCACCTTCCAAAATCAGCAGCCATGTTGTAAATTGTTCCCATTGTAAGAGTGACAGCAACCAGGGATGTAGTGGAGAGTAGACTTGCAAAGAAGCCAGTTCTGTCATCTTTGTACATGCAGGAATACAGTATCACTTTTATAAAGTGACACAGAGAGAAGTGGGAGTACAAAATGGCCGGTGTACAGTCACTTTAAAGTTGCCGCTGTTAATAGTTCTACTCTTAACTGAAGTGTTATAATGTTAAAACATACACATATCTCCTTCAGACCAATGGATGAATCGATGCATGTACTCGAACACACAGGTGATATGACACACTGTTCTTCCGGTGGTTTAAGATAAAAGATACAAAAAAACAAGGAAGGAATTCATCAAACATATCACGTCTTAAGGATGCAGACTACGGTTTTATTTAATTAACACTGAATATAACCAGAAACCTTGAATCCAACAACATCCAACAACAATAAATGACTCAATCCAAACAATAACGTACCCGCCCTTTGGCGGCCACACTTTTCATATTAAGAGACTGGAATTTGGAATGGAGTCGGGTGTTTAAAAATGATAATGATAATAATAATAATGATAATTTCTTCAAATGAAATGTAAGACGGAAACCCAATCATGTCACAGGAATAGAGGAAGGCTATCTATTTATCTTTGCAAACACAAGGTCTGCAATTTCATTCCACATTTATTTGATAAACACTACATTTCAGTTCCTGGTTAGTATTGTAGTGTGTTGGGATTTAGGAGGGTGGAGTTTCCCTAGCATGCTTTGAGATGATGTGTTGTGGGCCATAAGCCAAGGGAGACTGTGTTTGAATGTGCTCTAGTTGACCCAAATGTTACCTGTTATGCAGTAATTAGGGTAAATGTTCTTAACAGATGTTTCTATGTTGTGGTAAAAGACATGTTGCACCACTTAAGTTCCTCGCGCAATTAGTTAACGCCTGCCTGTGTCGGTGAAAGTTGGCTTTTACTTTAAAAGGCATGTCTTTTGTGAAATAAAGGGCACTTCTTCAAGAGTTCATCTCTCTGCCTGATGTCTTGCCACATTAAGCCTAAACCCTAGGGGTGTGCATCTTTCCCTGATAAGATGATTTGATATGTATCTAGATAAATGGGAAAACGATATGATTCAGGTACATTTCTTTTTATTATGGAACGATTCGATACAATCCGAGTCCGATTTACATTAGATCACCTCGGGGCACCACCTTTGAAAAAGGGAAAAGGTAGCCAATTCACCAAATCAGTCTCATAAAAAGGTACTAAACTATCAGTTTATAACTCTGATTGATAATTTACTTAATAACTGTGTGTGTGTGTGTGTGTGTGTGTGTGTGCGTGCATGCGTGCGTGTGTGTGTGTCTGGCAGAACAAAGAAATATAATGGTGGTGCTCACATCATGTGCTCACTGATATCACATGTGGGTGTGATATGCTCCAGGCTGAAGGAGTGTGTGTGTGTGCGCATGACTCGAGTTAGATAAGCTGGTTAGTTGCATGCAAAGACCCTGAGTCTGTATGAAGCATAATTCGACTAACTTAAAATTAGCTATGTAGCAAAGCAAACTACCAATAACCTGACCTGAGATCACAATAACACCAAAACAGTGAACAAACACATAGATTGAGAACATGTGCATTACATCAACCAGAAATAAAAGTCCTATGCTTAGCCTTGCTATGTTATGCTGTGTGCTATCTTGGCCCAGTTCCATGTAACCAGTCTTTGTGGAAAAGGTGCTGATGGTTCCTTGGCTGATGAGCAGTGTTGGGAATAACGGCGTTAGAATCAACGGCGTTACCAACGGCGTTACTTTTTTTCAGTAATGGGTAATCTAACTAATTACTATTTCCATCGTTACAACGCCGTTATCGTTACCGACTATTAAATGTGGCATGTTACAAACTGAAGCTGATCATTGAAGCTGTTGTCATCCGACTCGGCTCTCAGCCACCGGAGCTGCAAAGCTGTTTTTTTTTCCTCCGGTGAGGGAGGCAGTGTTCGGTTTACACACAAGCCACACACGCACACAGCAGCCTCGCACACACAAACTAGTAGAGGTGTGCTGCAGCAATGGCGAGTCCGGAGGGAAAGTTAGCGTTTTCAAAGTGGAAGTACAGACAATACTTTAATCTCCTTTGTCCACGTCCGTTGTAAGCAACTCTGATCTAATGAAGCATCTCTCAGTGGCACACACTTCTACAAAACTAACACTGGCCAAAAACTCCGTTGCTGACGCTGTTGATGATGATAGCAGGCCAGGTGTGGCTAACGTGAGCTCCGCTAACAGCTTCACAAAAACTTGTGACACAGACTGAACTGAATGCAATGATAGACAGGTATGTTGTTGAGAACTTGCTCCCTTTATCAACAGCTGACTCAGACTCCTCCAGAGCACTCATTGGCAAAATATCGGGGAGAGCAGGAGCCGGTCCGCCATGCAGAAAGACATTTTCTAAATATGTAATTACTGCCGAGTACGCTAAAATGACTGCCGAGCTCAAAAGGGGGAAGAAATAAAAGTAACGCAATAGTTACTTTTCCTGGTAACTAATTACTTTTATAGTGGAGTAATTCCGTTACTAACTCAGTTACTTTTTGGGAGAAGTAACTAGTAACTATAACTAATTACTTTTTTAAAGTAACGTGCCCAACACTGCTGATGAGCCAAGCAGGAGAAGGTTGTAATTCCAGTGTTGAATATTGCTGTTCTTTCTGTGCAAGGTCTGATGAAACACAGCAGGTGGAGGAAACTGGTCGCTCCTTTCCTTTGCAGGTAGGTAAAGCAGCTCGGCGCTAACTTGCATGTGTTCCTTAGATTGTGGAGTAAGGTGGCAAGCTTTGTGTCGCAGCTGCTGGTGCAAACTGATCTGGAATACAAGCAGGACCCCTTTTTGCTGCAGTGAGGAGAAGTTCTTTGGGCCTGCTGGAAATGTAGCTTGCAGCTCTCAGCAGCTGTTAGGCCCAGAAGAATCCAGGAGAAGATAATTTGAAGGCAGGCAGCCCTGTGGGGAGAGAGGTGAAGGGAGCACAATGGAAGATGCTGGAGTTGTGACTATCTGGTCAGAAGGGGGTCTGTCATCCTGACCAGTAGTAGCTCAAAGCTGAATTTTGCACCTAGGTGCGAAGAATCAAGTTCAATACAGAGTCTACTTTAAAATCCACAATAAACAACTTCATCTGTGGGTCCTAACAGTGTCAACAAATCACCATGTGCAAGAAAATCAGCAGAAAACATAATAATCTTGTTTTACCTTGTTTATCAACCATTTTCAAGTGCAAAATAGGAAAATACAGCAATAAAGAGAGGAACTATAAGAAAGCCAAGACATAACCTGTGTGTGTAGAACAAGGACAATATATACTGGCAATCTATTTCTCACTCATGTTAAAGGTCTAGTCACTTGAATGACAATATGTGCTCAGTACCTAATTTAAAATGTGCGGATGTACGTTCTAATGCAATCCAATATATTGTACTGGACTACTCTTGGCTTGTTATGGTGGGCACTGGTCAGTGTAAGTAATAGCATATCGGTTGTTAGATTAAACTAGGCTTCATTTCCTCCACACTGCTATATGAGAAGATAGAGATCCCCACTTCTAAAAGCATTTTAATCCTGGAAGTCTCTGATCAAAATAAATCTTTTCTGTGTCAGTTTACTGTGTCATTTAGCTCTGACATCTGATACACAAAGAAGTTGTCTGAGCATGTAAGCGCAAATGATCGTAGACGTTCGACTCTCCAACATTCATAGTTTCTGCAAAGAAAGGAAGCAGAGTTTTTCAGAAGCAGACTATGCTCAATCCTGCTGAATTTTGTCAGTCCTCCAGTGCTGCCTACAGAAACAAACATTCCATTAGCATATACCATGCCATTTATGGAGACATTTGGTGCACCTTATATGATCTAGCTTTCTGTCTTTGTCACTACCAAGTCTTTTGCCATTTGAGGAAGTGTGGAAACTTGGGCAGAGGTGACACTTGAGGCATGTGTGCCGGGTTGGTACCCGTATGTGCCCTGAAATGATATGCCATGATGTACTGATACCTGGTAGTGAGAGTTTTCACAACATTCTTGAAATTGTACTTGTTATGTATCACCCTTTTGGAAAAGCAATGTTTCCCTTCGAACCCCAAGGTCCATAAGTGAACAAGAGGCCCAAAACACTGGGTAGTGCTCCACATGATGATGCTTGGGTCGGCGCTTACAGTCTAGAAAGACTGCTTTAAGACCCCTGTCTGTGATGACACATATGCACAAGGCCAACTCAATAGGCACAAAACCCTTGAACAGGTTGTGAAGTATATCAGGTGGGAAAACAGTAGTGGGATAAAAATTCTGTATGGCCTTGCTGAGAGCAAACTCACCTAATGCATCGAAGTGATACACATTTTCTCCTTGAACAACATTCTGCACATGACGATCATGGCAGTCCTTTCTTCTCATGTTTAACGCTGCTTCAGAAACCTCACTGGACTGTATCTGGTCTGTAGTACAGCAACAGACTCTGCAGACATACCGTGCTCTGAAACACTGAGCAAAGCTTGCAAGACCATGGGCAGCCAAATTAACCAGCTGCAACACAATACAGTTCCCTGATCCAATGACCAACAGTTTCGATGAAAACCCTATCCTGCTCAAGAGTTCACAAGTCTTTTGACAAAGGTTTAGCACTGACAAAAACATTACTTTAAATTATAGCTTCCAGTAATTCATGAGGCAGGTCATCAGTGAGAGACTGATCATGTTCTTGAAAATCTGTGATGACAGCATCTCTCACAAGAGGTTTAGACAATAAGAATATTTGCATCAAGTTTTCAAACAATGTCCTGAATAGCCATCTCTAATACATGAAGGACACCTGTGTCACCTTCAGACTCAGGAGCATCCAGCTCAGGGGAATTCTGAAAGGGATCTCCCTCATCAGATTCAATTTGACTCTGCATCGATTGCCTATTGGTTTCTATCTAGACAATCTCATTCAGGCCCGGTTCTAGACTGCCTAGATTGGGGGGGCAGTAAGAAATGTTGATGGGTCACCAACTGCTACTGTTTTGAGTGCCATAGGGATGACGTTTTTTTGTATGCCTACCAGTCTATGATGCCAACCCGGACGTAAGCATTGCAGATTCGCCGTGGTTCCATCGGCAAAGCTCTAACGGGAATTATTTTTCTGGATTGACGAAGAAAACAAATTCTGTGGCCAACAAGTTATTGATGTCAGTCTACTAACATATTTTCTATTTAAATTTGAAGCTAGTGTAATGTAATTGGCATTTTACATTTTAAGCCCACCTCCACCTCCCCGATGTAGGACAACTTAATCAATGCCCAATTATAATTAGTTATCTAATATTAAATGGAATCTAAATATTGCGCAACTTGCAGATAGAAATTTTGACTTTTGAGCCCCAGTGATGCTATAAACAACTGCAGCAAAACATGGACATATCAATGCACAACCCCAATGCTTAAAAAACTAACTAAATCATAGAGCCAGACGTTCCATAATAAAAATGTCTTGCCATCATTCGTTATCCATGTTTACCTCTTCTAGATGAAGCTGCACTTGATTTTAAAAACAAATCAGTCGGTTTGCAGCATTTTTCACCGTCAACCTACAGTGCTCTCAGATTTCTCTCTCTCTCTTTTCTCCACTCACCCCTTGTGTCGCTTGATGCCTCGATTCATTTTTTTGCTAGCTTAATCTCAGTCAGCTTCCAATTTTCAATCTCCAACTTCCAACAACCACGCAGACGCGGTCCACTCGATTCAGTCTTGAAATTCCCAGAAGGCATTGCTTCATTTTTAACTTTTGCAAACAAATAATCAAATCAAGAAATGGAGGTAGATTTGTATTATTTCAAACCATGCACGTTTGTGAACATCTGAATAAGAAATTCGCTACAAAAGAATGCAGACTGGTGTAAAAGTTTGTGACTGTAGAGGGTAACCATGACTGATATAGAGACTTGTATGTGGTATATAAATAGTGATCAGATTGTTGTTTAAGCAGATGTGAAGGAATTGGAGAGACTCAATTGTCATTTAACCATTGACTAACGCTCGACAGGGAACAGAGTGATTAGTCCGCTAGCCCATAAGGACTTGTGGTTCCTCTGGCATCTGGCTATGTTTAAGATTGTCAGTCTGTCACATACATTTTGCCCCACCAACAAATTTCCCAAATTCATCATGGTAGATATGAAGGGAGGTTGGGAAATTTGGTGGTGGGGCAAAATGTAAGTTTCTTTATAATCTGTGACAAAGCAATTAAGTAAACAGCGCTATGAAAATAAATAAATAAATCTTGTCTGATTGGTTGATGCTATATTATTGTGCACCACTTTCTCGCGCTTTGGAAAGTCGTGTGTGCCTTCCTGGGTTCCCTGTTTCTCTCTGCCAGATGCCAGCAGCCTCAGATTAGCCGCTGTTGGAGGCTCTGGCCCCAGGAAGTAACGTTAAACAGTGGCCGGCGTTAGTGAGTCCCCTCTCATTAACAAGTGTTGTTTAATCCTGTCAGCGGGGGCGGGTGAGGCTCGTGGGCCAACAGGACTAACAGCGGGGCTGGCAAGGGTTGAAAGCTGAAACCCGCTTCACAACCAGTACGTAGCCCAGGGGTGGACTGGGACAAAAATTTGGCCCTGGACTTTTTGGTCCAGACCGGCCCACTACAATCCGCACGCAGATATTGTGCCAACTCGCCTCGTTGATGTACATACAAACACACAAGCTCTTAATAACACCACTATACTAAACTATATCCCTTTATATTCTTAAGCCTTGAATAAAATAAATGATAACTACAGAGTGTTGCTCACTTGCTCTTAATGACAGCCACCTTCTAATGGTGCCATCCTCGCAGCGGAAAACTTTCTGCCATTTGGGGTTCTTTGTAGTTTGTTGAGGATGATGATTTAAAAAAAAGCTGAAGGGTGTCTGGGTTGGGATGGGTGAAATAATCTATGGGTGGGCTCACTGGGCTGCTTGGGGTCTCTGGTGAGATCATCTCCACAGGATATGATGTACTGGGCCTGTCACCTATCACAAACCTGGACATGAAAAGTAGAGGAACAGTGTGGAATAGGTTAAGTTTGAACAGGATTACATGCACATAATGAGTATGCATGCAATCAGAACTTTGGCTAGTTGGCTTAAGTATGGAAAACAATAGTATAATGATCTGAAAAATGGACAAACACTAATTTTATTTTAGAAAGACAGTACAGTCAACATAATGTATGGACAATTAAGCATGACATAAGAGGAAAAACATATTACTCATGATGCAGTAATTTGTGTACTGCATCATGAGTAATATGTATGCAGATGTTTTATTGTAGCAGTAGTTAATCAGGGTTTTATTAATTTTAACCGTATAATGTTAAACTGTTGAAAGGACAATAAACTATAAACACTGACTGAAAAAAAAATGTAAAGCATACATATTTGTTAAGTTGTTAGCTCAATGTCCTTCATGACCAAATTGGAGTGTGGGCACGAAGAAAGGTGCATGTTGGCACTTTAAACACTTTAACTCTGGTGACCAGATTTGGGGGATGTCATTATAGGTAGAAAGGATCAAAAACTGTGAAAATGGCAGATCTACATGCTCAAAACACACCACATTGCAACATGTGAGTTGTAAGCTTTTAGATCTGCAATTTTGTGTGGCATCCTTTGATGAAAGTATGAAATAGGGCTAAAGTGGTTAATAAAAGCAACTAATCAATTAATCAGGATAGTATATGAATATGGTTATTGTTTTCCAATACTTTAGATAACTAGATTTAGTTGTAACACACCACACCATCCAGAGTTTGCTATTTATTATGTCAAGTAAAGTTCATAGACAGTTAAGCAACCATTCTGAACCATTTATTTTAACTAGAAACATTTGCATTTCCTACGAAAATACAGTGTGAATGCTGAAGACTGAAGCGAAATCTGCTGAACTTACTGCCAAATATGCATAAAACCAATGGTCTGAATGGTCGGGATTTTGCAGAAAAAGCAGAATTTTCCAATAGCTGGTGAGGCAGAAAGGCTTGAAAGCAATAGGTTTAATGGGCTAACAAAGTTGAAAATTTTGATAGCTGAACAGTTTCTTGGCTGAACATGAAGTTGTATTCTTGAAGGAGTTGAAAAGGCAGAAACATGAATATCTAAAAAGGCTAAAAAGCTGTAGAGTAACAGGGCTGAAAGAACTTAAAAAGGTGAAAGAAGGCAAAAAAGGTGAAAAGTTGAAGGCTGACGAGGACCGAAAAAGTTTAAAAAGGTGAAAAAGGATGGAAAGCTGAAGAGTAAGAGGACTGGAAGAGGTTAAAAAGGTGAAAACATATGAAAAGCTGTAGAGTAAGAGGGCTGGAAGAGGTTAAAAAGGTGAATAAAGGATGAAAAGCAGTAGAGTAAGAGTGCTGGAAGAGGTTAAAAAGGTGAAAACATATGAAAAGCTGTAGATTAAGAGGGCTGGAAGAGGTTAAAAAGGTGAAAAAAGGATGAAAATGTCAAAAAGTTTGAAGGTGAAAGAGTTCAAATATGTGAGAAAAGGATGAAAATGTAAAAAGATGTAGAGTAAGAGGGTTGGAAGAGGGTAAAAAGGTGAAAAGAATATGAAAATCTGTGGATTAAGAGGGCCAGAAGAGGTTAAAAAGGTGAATAAAGGATGAAAAGCAGTAGAGTAAGAGTGCTGGAAGAGGTTAAAAGGTGAAAACATATGAAAAGCTGAAGAGTAAGAGGGCTGGAAGAGGTTAAAAAGGTGAAAAAAGGATGAAAGGTAAAAAGATGTAGAGTAAGAGGGCTAATAGAGGTTAAAAAGGTGAAAAGAATATGAAAATCTGTAGATTAAGAGGGCTTGAAGAGGTTAAACAGGTGAAAAAAGAATGAAAAGGTGAAAAGGTTCAAGGGTGTAAGAGCTCAAATAGGTGAGAAAAGGATGAACAGATGAAAAGATGTAGAGTAAGAGGGTTGGAAGAGGTTAAAAGGTGACAAGAATATTAAAATCTGTAGATTAAGAGGGCTGGAAGAGGTTAAAAAGGTGAAAAAAGGATGAAAAGGTGAAAAAGTTCAAGGGTGTAAGAGCTCAAATAGGTGAGAAAAGGATGAACAGGTAAAGAGATGTAGAGTAAGAGGGTTGGAAGAGGTTAAAAAGGTGAAAAGAATATGAAAATATGTAGAGAAAGAGGGCTGGAAGAGGTTAAAATGGTGATAACATATGAAAAGCTGTGGAGTAAGAGGGCTGGAAGAGGTTAAAAAGGTGAAAGAAGGATGAAAAGGTATCGAAGTTTAAGGGTGCATGAGCTCAAATAGGTGAGAAAAGGATGAAAAGGTAAAAAGATGCAAAGTAAGAGCGTTGGAAGATGTTAAAAAGTTGAAAAGAACATGAAAATCTGTAGAGTAAGAGGCCTGGAAGAGGTTAAAATGGTGATAAAATATGAAAGGCTGTGGAGTAAGAGGGTGGAATGAGCATAAAAAGGTGAAAAAAAGACTGAAAAGGCCAAAAAGTTGTAGAGTAAGAGGGCAGAAAGAGGTTAAAAAGGTCAAAAAAGGCTGACAGGTGAGAAGTTAAAGGCAGAAAGAGGTTAAAATGGCTGCAGACATGCTGCAGCAGGAGCAGAAACACAGACGAAAATGTCCCCATAAGGAATGAATGGGAGAATGCCTCCCAAACTCCTGCGATTCTTGAGGAAAACTGTTATAGTTATCGGCAAAACATGTTACATGGTGAGTAACAGGAGACATTGCTGAACGCACCCATGTTATTTTTATTTCTGTAGAGTGCATAATGAGGGCACAGGAGCGAGAGACAAAACATGTACCGTCCTGCGATCCTCCAGAAATTTTGGCTCAAAATTAACATTGCGGCTTATGGGGAACATTCAGGAGTGCTTGTCGCTCTCGGGCTTCTAAATCCAAAACCGTAAGTCCTACAGCTGAAATGAGACCATCAGCTGAAACCCAACAAGATTTCCTACATTTATATGCCTATATTGTCTATGTCAAGTACAAGATGTGGGATCCAAATCAAGCTGAAGCAAAAAAAAATCCCGTTTTCGGAGCTGCTCCTCACTCTGGGGTGCGGCAGTTGATGATGTCACGCACTCTAGCTCACGCAATACACACCCATTATAAACTCAGAAGACGGGCTTAAAATCCTTAAAACTAAAACTGCGACCATTTCAAAACCGTACAAGATTTTTAAAAACTGAATACAAGGTCAATAGTTCAAGGTTTTGTGATTCATTTAAAGTTTGAATGGTGTCTCTCGCTCAACGTATGAGTAACAAGAAGAGGTTGAAAGTCGATGAGTTTTGAAGAGGATTTGAAGCTTTTCCCATCTGCTGCAATGTTAAATTTTTTTGGGAAAAAGCTGAATAGCTGAAAAAGTTGAAAAGTTGAAAAGTTGAAAAGCATAGGGTTGAAAGGGTTGAAAAAGCTGAACATTTGAATGTTTGAATGGTTTGAATAGCTGAACGTATGCTGAAGTTATAGCAGAATGAAATTTGAAAAAATCCCCATAAGAATGAATGGGGAAAATTTTGCATTAAAAGCTTAATATTTCCAAAAGTATAAAAGATTGAAACGAGAAAAATAGACCCGATCATGTCCTAAAAAGGCTGAACATTTTGATATTTGAATGGTTTGAATCGGTCAAGATTTGTAGGAGGAGATAGGTGCCAAAAAACGTACGGAAGAAGAATAATAACTAGAAAAATTTGTATTTCCTGCGAAAATACAGTGTGAATGCTGCAGGCTGAAGCGAAATCTGCTGAACGACCTGCCGAAAATGCATAAAACTATAAGAATGTTGAAAGAAAGGCGAAAAGCTGTAGATTAAGAGGGCAGGAAGATGTTAAAATGGTGAAAGAAGGCTAAAAAGGTGAAAAGTTATAGGATGAAAGAGCTTAAATAGGTGAAAAATGAATGAAAGGGATGATAGGTTGTAGGGTAAGAGGGCTGGAAGAGGTTAAAACGGTCAAAAAAGCCTAAAAAGGATGACAAGCAGTAGAGTAAGAGGGCTGGAAAAAGTTAAAGATGTGAAAACATGTGAAAAGTTGTAGAGTATGAGGGCTGGAAGAGGTTAAAAAGGTGAAAAAAGGCTAAAAGGTGAAAAGTTAAAGGCTGAAACAGCTTCAAAAGGTGAGAAAATGATGAAAACCTGTTCAGTAAGAGGGCTGGAAGAGGTTTAAATGGTGAAAAAATATGAAAAGTTGTAGAGTAAGAAGGGATGGAAGAGGTTATGAAGGTGAAAAAATATGAAAAGTTGTAGAGTAAGAAGGTCTGGAAGAGGTTAAAAGTGAAAATATGTGAAAAGCTGTAGAGAAAGAGGGCTGGAAGAGGTTAAAATGTTGAAAAAAAAGGCTATAAAAGGATGATAAGCAGTAGAGTAAGAGGGCTGGAGGAGGTTAAATAGGTGAACAAACATATGAAAAGCTGTAGAGTAAGAGGGCTGGAAGAGGTTAAAGAGTTGAAAAAAGACCAAAAAGGATGACAAGTAGTAGAGTAAGAGGGCTGGAAGAGGTTATTAAGGTGAAAAAATATGAAAAGCTGTGGAGAAAGAGGGCTGGAAGAGTTAATAATGGTGAAAAGGGGCTAAAAAGGATGACAAGCAGTAGAGTAAGAGGGCTGGAGGAGGTTAAAAAGGTGAAAACATGTGAAAAGTTGTAGAGTAAGAAGGGATGGAAGAGGTTAAAAAGGTGAAAACGTGAAAAGCTGTAAAGAAAGAGGGCTGGAAGAGGTTAAAATGGTGAAAACATATGAACAGCTGTAGAGTAAGAGGGCTTGAACAGGTTAAAAAGGTGAAAAAATATGAACAGTTGTAGATCAAGTGGGCTGGAAGAGGTTAAAAAGGTGAAAAAAGGATGAAAATGTATAAAAGTCAAAGGGCGAAAGAGCTCAAATAGGTGAACAAAGGATGAAAAGGTAAAAAGATGTAGAGCAAGACTGCTGGAAGAGCTCAAAATGGCCGCACATACGCTGGAAAAGGAGCAACCATGGAGCAAGCCAACAAGATTTTCTAGATTTCTATGTATATATTGCCTATGTCAAGTGAAAGATGTGGAATCCATATCCAGCTGAAGAGAATTCTTTCTCCAGATTTTCCAGCTGCTCTACACTGTAGCAATGATGTCACACACTCTGGCTCCCGCACTAAACACGCATTCTTCAGATACACACGTGGAGAAGTACAGAGAGTAAGATCAAAGTGTCCCCATAAGAAATGACTGGGAGAACCTCTCCCAAACTCCTACGATTTCTGAAAAAACTGTAATGGTAATTGCCGAAATTTGTGTATGTTGAGTGACAGGAGACCTTGCTGAACACGTTGATGTTATTTTCATTTCGGTCGAGTGAGAAATGAGGGCACATCAGCGAGAGACAAATCAGGTACCGTCTGCTCTCGGCCAGAAATCTGGGCTCAAAATTAACATTGCGGCTTATGGACCAAGGTTTTGGGTTCGTGTCGCTCCCGGGCTTCTAAATCCAAAACTGTAAGTCCCACATCTGAAATGAGGCAACCAGCTGACACCCAACAAGTTTTCCTACATTTCTATCCATATATTGTGTATGTCAGGTAAAAGGTGTGGGATCAAAATCAAGCTGAAGACAGTTTTGGCTCCCATTCTTCGAAAGGCTCCCCACTCTGGCGATGATGTCACCCACTCTAACCGACGCAATACACACCCATTATAAAATCAGAAGACGGGCTCAAAATCCTTGAAACTAAAACTGCGATATTTTCAAAACCGTACTAAAGTTTTAAAAACTGAATACATCGCCAATAGTTCAAGGTCTTGAGACCGTTTTAAAGTTTGAATGGTGTCTCTCGCTCAATGTATGAGGGAGAAGATGAGGCTGAAAGTCGATGAGTTTTGAAGAGGATTTGAAGCTTTTCCCATCTGCTGCAATGTTAATTTTTTTTTGGAAAAAGCTGAATTATTGAAAAAGTTGAAAAGTTGAAAAGTTGAAAAGCATAAGGTTGAAAGAGCTGAACGAGCTGAACATTTGAATGTTTGAATGGTTTGAATAGCTGAACGTATGCTGAAGTTATAGCAGAATGAAATTTGAAAAAATCCCCATAAGAGTGAATGGGCAAAATTTTGCAGAAAAAGCTGAATATTTCCAAAAGTATAAAAGGTAGAAATGAGAAAAATAGACCCGATCATGTCCTAAACAAGCTGAACATTTTGATATTTGAATGGTTTGAATCGGTCAAGATTTGTAGGAGGAGATAGGTGCCAAAAAACGTACGGAAGAAGAATAATAATAACTAGAAAAATTTGTATTTCCTGCGAAAATACAGTGTGAATGCTGCAGGCTGAAGCGAAATCTGCTGAACGACCTGCCGAAAATGCATAAAACTATAAGAATGTTGAAAGAAAGGCGAAAAGCTGTAGATTAAGAGGGCAGGAAGATGTTAAAATGGTGAAAGAAGGCTAAAAAGGTGAAAAGTTATAGGATGAAAGAGCTTAAATAGGTGAAAAATGAATGAAAGGGATGATAGGTTGTAGGGTAAGAGGGCTGGAAGAGGTTAAAACGGTCAAAAAAGCCTAAAAAGGATGACAAGCAGTAGAGTAAGAGGGCTGGAAAAAGTTAAAGATGTGAAAACATGTGAAAAGTTGTAGAGTATGAGGGCTGGAAGAGGTTAAAAAGGTGAAAAAAGGCTAAAAGGTGAAAAGTTAAAGGCCGAAACAGCTTCAAAAGGTGAGAAAATGATGAAAACCTGTTCAGTAAGAGGGCTGGAAGAGGTTTAAATGGTGAAAAAATATGAAAAGTTGTAGAGTAAGAAGGGATGGAAGAGGTTATGAAGGTGAAAAAATATGAAAAGTTGTAGAGTAAGAAGGTCTGGAAGAGGTTAAAAAGGTGAAAATATGTGAAAAGCTGTAGAGAAAGAGGGCTGGAAGAGGTTAAAATGTTGAAAAAAAAAGGCTATAAAAGGATGATAAGCAGTAGAGTAAGAGGGCTGGAGGAGGTTAAATAGGTTAACAAACATATGAAAAGCTGTAGAGTAAGAGGGCTGGAAGAGGTTAAAGAGTTGAAAAAAGACCAAAAAGGATGACAAGTAGTAGAGTAAGAGGGCTGGAAGAGGTTATTAAGGTGAAAAAATATGAAAAGCTGTGGAGAAAGAGGGCTGGAAGAGTTAATAATGGTGAAAAGGGGCTAAAAAGGATGACAAGCAGTAGAGTAAGAGGGCTGGAGGAGGTTAAAAAGGTGAAAACATGTGAAAAGTTGTAGAGTAAGAAGGGATGGAAGAGGTTAAAAAGGTGAAAACGTGAAAAGCTGTAAAGAAAGAGGGCTGGAAGAGGTTAAAATGGTGAAAACATATGAACAGCTGTAGAGTAAGAGGGCTTGAACAGGTTAAAAAGGTGAAAAAATATGAACAGTTGTAGATCAAGTGGGCTGGAAGAGGTTAAAAAGGTGAAAAAAGGATGAAAATGTATAAAAGTCAAAGGGCGAAAGAGCTCAAATAGGTGAACAAAGGATGAAAAGGTAAAAAGATGTAGAGCAAGACTGCTGGAAGAGCTCAAAATGGCCGCACATACGCTGGAAAAGGAGCAACCATGGAGCAAGCCAACAAGATTTTCTAGATTTCTATGTATATATTGCCTATGTCAAGTGAAAGATGTGGAATCCATATCCAGCTGAAGAGAATTCTTTCTCCAGATTTTCCAGCTGCTCTACACTGTAGCAATGATGTCACACACTCTGGCTCCCGCACTAAACACGCATTCTTCAGATACACACGTGGAGAAGTACAGAGAGTAAGATCAAAGTGTCCCCATAAGAAATGACTGGGAGAACCTCTCCCAAACTCCTACGATTTCTGAAAAAACTGTAATGGTAATTGCCGAAATTTGTGTATGTTGAGTGACAGGAGACCTTGCTGAACACGTTGATGTTATTTTCATTTCGGTCGAGTGAGAAAATGAGGGCA
>NW_022045170.1:0-60705 GCF_900880675.1 Sparus aurata | reverse complement strand
ATCAGATTAACCTCAACGAACGACTCTCTTGTATCTGTTTTTTTTTCCTACCCTATTCTAGCAGCCAGTATCAATTGCCATACATCATTATATTCAGGGGAACCTTAAAGGGATATTCCGTTGTAAGTTTAATCCATGGTCTAACACACCGTGAAACTGTGTTAGACTCCCTCTCGAGAGATCAAGTTAGCAGACCGCTAGCTAACGTAGTTTTAGCATCCTCAGAAACGACCGCGTAACAACAATGCATCGCAGTTAACGGGTCCAAATATAAAACCGCCATCAAAAAGCCACAAATAATGCTCAGAACAGCACCAAACTTCAGCAACATTAGAAACAGGGTCCCAACAGATATTTCAAGGCATCAAACATTTGATATACTTGCCGTATATGTCGGAATAGATAAACAAATCATTATTTGTGGCTTTTGATGGCGGTTTTATATTTGGACCCATTTTCTGCAGTGTACTGTTGTTGTGCGGTCGTTTCTGTCATTATCCAAACGTATGTACTTGAATAATATGGATTCTTTGGCTGCATCTGACCTTTCCTGAGCAAGTTACAGCAATTTATTCTGATATTATCCTTGGTGTAATCCTAAAGTTCATAAACTGACCATGTAAATGTGTCCAGAAAAGTTCAACACAGTAAATAGAACGGTTATTAAATCATACAGAGGCTGCTGAAGCAAAAGTGACTTGGCTACAGCCACTGCCCGTCGGCCCGGTGGAGGAAAGGTAGGTGAATCAGTGCTGCAGAACATGATGGTGCTATCAATTTCACTACAGAGCCCCTAAATGCCAAAACAAGTAAGTGTGATACCACTGAAAAGCTGGGAAACTCTGCGTCCCTGAATCTGCATGGGTCTTTAAAGCATCTGGATGGGATTAGCGGGTTCAAAAGTTCTTAAACATTTTGAAACAGTAGCTTTTTTATTTTTTTTTTTAAAGCTGTCAGCAGTCTTATCTAGGTCTCGGGAGGTTAATCACATTATCGACAGATGTGGTTACCCAGATTGTGCATGAATAATAATGCAATGCTATGCAGTATTACTGTACACTGACTTCAGTTGAACTCTTATCATATTGCGAAAATATAAAACACAATCTCTTTTACAAACTACTACAAAGGAACTGTAATATGTTAATTTAGTCGTGACACTTTCATCACATCAACCCTGATGTACGATGATTTTCTCCTTGGTTTCTTTAACAATAGCAAGTCAGTGTGTTCTCCCGTTCTGTCATCATTTAGCAATAGAGTAGTTCTCACTGTCAACGTCTGTTTCCCAGGTAGGATTCATCTGCATGACTATGGGCAAAGAAACATAATGACAGGATGATTCCCCTGCACCACCATAAGCAGGTTACTCTGTGTGTTGGCCCTCCAGTGGTAGATACACACATCGTTTCACATTGAAATCTGCAACGCTTTTCAACAAGGCAGCAGTTGGAGTCGTGTTTGTTTCCGCCCGATGACTGTAGTTCCAATTTCCAACTGATCTTCAGGCACTTTTCTGGTCTCACTAAGCGTGTCATTAACTTTGTCTCCTTGCTGCTTTAAAGGTGCAGTATGTAAGAATCGGCCACCTGCCAAAGTCATGTTCAAAAACAAACAGAGGGCGGCATACCACACGAGCAAACACTGCCTGCTGTTAACTGTGGCTGCGGTTAGCTATTCAGCTCAATTAGCAGTGCAGGTAGTGGCAGGGGACCGTGACTTCTTCACATTCTGTTGATAGTTCAAATTTTTAAAAGGTTTTTTTTTTGTCTTACATATTGCAACCTTTAACTGGTAGTGTACAGTGGGTTTACTGGGGTTCTTCTCTGGTTAAAACCGCTGCTTGCTGCTAGTGGAAACAGAGTCGATGAGATTAAATCAAAGCGGCGAAGTTGAAGAACGTTAAGAACTAAACAGCTGAAAGATGTTCAAATGCTCAGTGACGCTAAGGGGAACCGCAGAGTGAGGTGATAATTATCTATCAACATGTGTAGTATGAGGAATGACAGTATATATTACCCATAATGCACCCAGTCCATCAACAGTTCAGTAGGAAATGTACTTTTTTTTCCTGGCAGTTTGGTCAGAAACAGCAGAGGAGCTGATACCGTTATGCTGGCAGCAGCTAATGTAGTCTCGAGCAGAGATGGGGAACAGGCAACAGAGGTCTGTAAACTCACTTATATATTTATTAATTTTTCTTCTCCTTTCTTTTCAGACTTCAACCACCCTTTGACATCACTTAAGGGCAATTTATCAGACTGAGCACAGCTGCCTCTAGAGCCAAAGCATACTTTATGAAACCTTTTTTTAACTCATGCATTTGCACTCCTCCCTAAACTACTTCATGAAATTAGTGGAGGTACCTGAGCCTTCCCACAGCCAAAGATGTTTTACGTTATGAAAATGTCTATCAATGATAGGGATTCCAGCTCTGTCGCCGCCTCACACACTGTTGTTTGTCTCTTGACACGTACAGTAGCATTTCTTGTGCCATGCATGAGAGCTCCCCTCCTGCTGACAGGTTGATCTGTGCTGGCATTTATTGATGCGGCCCAAAGACGTACTTAAGCCTCTCTCCTGAGATAGTGTCGCCTGAGATGGGGGCTGGTGGTTGAGGGTGGAGTGGTGGTTGGGGGAGATAAGCCAATGTTGCACACGAGTGCCTTTGTTTATGATGAAGTGGTCCAGGCAATTACATTAGAGGCACGATGAGAGCCCTCGTCTCTCTCTCTCTCTCTTTCTCTCTCGCTGTGTCTCTTTGTCACCGGCTCGCACTTGCAATGCCTCACGTGTCACTCCCGGCGAAAATGCGAGGGGCACCTCTCAAACCTTATCGGCCCAACAGTCAAGGACGGGAACTTTTGTGCCGTCCACCTTTAATAATGCCTCGCATGGTCCGCCGAATGAGGGAGGAAGATTTATGACGTGACAGCGCGGGCGCCTGAACCTGCACACAGCGTCTCTCTGTTGAGGGTATCTGTTCGCTCTTTTATTGGAGGCCGTGATTTAGGAGGAGTAATTGACTGGAAATGGACTAATGCAGGTGAGATACTTTATGGTCCGAGCGGCGGCTAACTGCAGAGGACTCTTCCTTGATGGAGAAGCGGAGGAATGGACTGAAGAGGAGAGAGTGGTGTGCAGCACACACACACACACACACACACACACACACACACACACACACACAGAAAAGTAATTAACGGCGTATTGAGTCTTACAGACTCTTCTATTTTTTCTGCAAACAAGATGAATTGCAGCGAAACAAGTGAAATTATTTCAACCCAGTGGCACATTTCATCACTTTTTAACCAGAGACAGAGAGAGACAGGGAGGGAAAATAGATTTGAAGCTTCAGTACTACATTTAATTACTTGTTAAAATTGAGATATGCAATATGATCACTCATGAATGTAATCCCCCTGCAGGAGTGTCTCTCTGACGTAGCGCTTTTTAGCTCCTCGTTTTTTTTTTGCAGCAAGATTAAACATTAACTGCTCAAATCCTTTATTGTGTACAGTTTATTTATTCATTATATCCTTTCATTGTACACTGTTTGTGTGTCAGTTAGGTTACTAAAGCAAACAGATCATGCTGGATTTTTTTGTCGCAGCTTCAGACTGTCAGCCAGATGTCAACAGTATCAACTCATTTATTTGATTTTTTTTTCACTTTCGCATCTGGGTTCCAAACTACTCTCAGCTCATTAAACAGCAGCAAATAGGGAAATGATTGCTTATAAAAACACACATCTTGCAGCCGAGGCGTGGAAGCCACAAACACAAACGTACAGCAGGCCAGATGGACAGCGTGGCTTAATGTCGTCATGTCAGGGGCTCCATATGCTCTCCCGTGTATGATTTCTGTTGGTTTGGTTGTTCAGCGCTGCAAAGGCTCCTGAGATTTATGCAGGCAGGGCCGGGGAGGAGAGAGGAGGAGACGCAGAGGAGTGTCGCTGCCCACAGGAAACAGGCTCTGACATATGTGGAAGCACATAGCTCCTCTGGGGGGAGGTGGAGGGAGAGCAGTGGAGAGTCTCCTCAGAGCTGTGGGGAGAAGGGTGTGATCATTCTGTCATAGGGTATTACTGTCATAATGCATACACACACACACACACACACACTGTGCACACACGTAAGCGTATGTGTACAAATACATAGAGTTGAAATTCTGATGTATGATACACTGTGGCAGCCCTCGTGCACACAGACACACACACCCCCGCATCCACCTGTACATCGGTGACGGCACCCCCCCTCCCAAACACACAGGTGGAGCCCTCCGGGGGCTGCCATTTTCTGCACCAGCACCTGTCACCTGGATAACGGGCACGAAATGAAACAAGCACGTCAACCCCTGCTCTCCTCCGCACTGTTCTCTCCCTCTCTCTCCTCCTCCCTCCCTCTTCCTCTCCTTTCGTTCCCAGGCGTGTCAAGCCAGCCAGCTATGATAATTCAGCACCTAGAGACACGCTCACTTTGCTCGCGGAGTCACCAATTGCTACAGTTTCCCAGCTAAGCTCCCAGAAGCTCGGCCGCGGCTGTGAAACTGACAAAAGGAAATACATCAATTCGGGGTCTTTTTTTACGACCTGACATGAAAGGCAGAGGATGACAATATGGAGTCCCCACGTAGCTCGAACAGAGAAATAAAATGAGTGATACTTGACGAATGTAATCTGTCATTGAAAAGTAATAACATTATTAAACTTAATCCTTTTTTATTTCTTATATTGAGAGTAAATCTGCCGGCTGCAAAGCCAAAATAGCTTAAAGGAACTCTGTTGAGGGCAACATCAGAGCGGTAAACCTCTCTGGTTTGACGTAAGGAGCAACACCTTTCCCATTACACTTCATCTTTAATTTTATAACATTGTTACCATGAAAACATTTGGTGTTGCTTAAACATCTTACATTGTTATAGGGGGCAGCATATCACCGGAGTAACTGCCAACAGCTGCTGACTGTAGCTGCAATTAGCTCAGTTAGCCGTGCAGCTAGCGGTCCAGACTGGATGCTCAGCATGGTACAATGAGACAAGACGGGCTGGGGCTAGCTGCTTAGCATGCTGATTTCAATAGACATCTCTGTAGTACAATATCTACATGTCATAAAGTCATGTTGATATTTTTAGTAAATTAGTAAATTCTTGAATGCTCTAAGCTAAAATTCTTACGTATTGCACCTCTCAAGTCCCTCTCTTTGCATTATTTATAAGCCTGAGAACTCCTCTCTTTTCCTCACAATTACATATTTGGTGAAAAAAAAAAAAAAAAATCTCATTCTGGCTTTAAAATTTCTCAGACGTAACTCTACAACTTTGCCTCATTAAGGATGCGAGGTTCGACTGATATTCAAATGAACAGACTCAAGCCAGAACTGGAGTGTCACCTCGTTCAACAGCATTCGTTTGAAAGTAAGAACTCAGAATACAAAATACAGATAATAAGCTACGTCTGCTCACCTGATGTCATCTGAATACAGCCCGTTTTCCCAGCAACTGTATGATTATGAGATGTAATGCTCCTTGCTTTGTGACAAATGAAACCCTGGCTGTCTGAATCGTTCAGACTTTCCTTGCTTGCGCTGTAGTTCTAATGCAGAAATGCTCAGCCACTGCAGTGATGGGCCATTTGGACAGGTTAACAAGGTTAAAAGTTCGGTTTTCATAGGGGACTTATAGGAGGGACTTTGACTACTACCGTTGGGGTTTACTTATGCATCTTTTCTGGTCACAGTGGAATCAGACAACTTCTGTCCCCATTGTGTTTCGCCGCTAGTCTCAAAGCCAACTGGATTCCTTTTTGTTTTCCTCAAAATAGCTGCTACCAACAACCGAGGTTCAACACAGGAGTTCGTTGACGGAATTTAGTCTATAATGGAGACCTGAAAGCAGTTAGAAATGATTCCAGGTTGCTTATGAGGGACCACAATGTAGAAAGTTTCATCGTATTGTAGCCATTTCATTGTGCGATCAACATTTACTTCAAAGACGTGCAAGTTTAAAATATGCAGAAAGACAGTGTAGCTTTGGGTCACACGACTTACATCTTGGAACAAAATCCAAAGTGAGAGAAGTTCCCTCAGAAAACACAACGTGTAAATTATGCATGACAAACTTTTAAAGTCATTTTCCTTTGTTAGCTTTTCTCCCATCGTTTCCAACCCCTGCGTCCTGCAAACGTGTCGCAGATCAGTTATACGTGGTTATACATGACTAAGAAAAATCCCGAGACGACCGTAACACGCTGGTTATGCATCGCGTAAAAATGAGTAAACAATTGTGTGGATGTGTGTACGGTCAGAAGAGACTGGCTGCGTGGAGAAAGTGATTAAAAAGACATATGTGTGTGCGGGTATGTTTGTGTGTTTGTGCGAGGAGAAGCCAGAAAGAGCTTTCAGAGGCACAGATGGGCGCATTAGCACACAGTGGGAGCTTATGCTTTATTTTAGTTTTGCAGCCATGAATCTTCGTGGGGGGTTGAGATATAGTTATTTCAGACGCAGTTTTGCTTCATAGTCCTCAGAGGGGAGATGTTGTGTTTTGATATTCTGGGGGGGGCGAGTGGCTGCTGATACACTACGTCTCATGTAGAGGAATCTAAGGAGCTGCAGCGAGAGGCCCTGCTGTCCGTTTGTAAAGTGCACAAGTGGAGGAGAGAAATCTTAAAGACCGCTTTAACAGCGCTGAGGCTCTACTCTTTTATTTCGGCCACTTTCTCCCTCTCCGTGAACCCGTGTTCTCGTTCTCTCTCCACGTGATCTCCCATCAATCAGTTTCCTGTCCAGATGAACGTCCCTAGCTGTGATCTCTAAATTTCCATCCCAGTATCGATCAATCCCCTCCGTGGACCGGTGTCCGTCTTCTGCTCCCCTTGTATTTTCTGTGCAGCCGCCTCCACGCCTGTTTATCCCCCCACACGCATCATCCCTCATCGCTGCCTCGCTGCTACCAGCACCTCCCCTTCACCGTCATCTTTTCCTCCTCACAAACACCTCTCCTGCTGCTTCTCCTTCCGCTCTCTCCGTTTCCCTTCTGGTCAGCTCCTCCTCCTCTCTCGTCTGCATCCTTTTGTTCTCCCCCTCCGCACATCTGTCTTCCCTCTCCCTGTTTCTCTCTTTCAGCGCGCCTCAACATCAATTCAGCGCACTTTATTGGCATGAATGTCATAAAGATCCTTCCTAATTATTTGCCGAAATGCCAAGGCCTCTGAAAAGGATGCTCGACCAGGAAACATTCTTCTCCCAAGAAAAACTAACCACATTAGTGAATAAATCTCTCTCTCTCTCTCTGTATCTCTACCCGTCTGCAGCTGGTTTTTATGCGGCCAGTGATGGCAGGGGTTCAAACTGTGATGGAGTGCCAAGATGAAGGCTCCGTCATCATTATTATTATTCATGATTTGGACGCATAAAACAAGTCCTTCGTGAAGTAAACAGGACATGCCCGCGGTAAAGAGAGGCCTTGGCCCCGCCGCTATAAATTGCCTGCGCAAAAGGACACTTTGATATTCGGAACTTTATTAGGATGCCCTTTCTTTTGGCATTGTAAGAGAAAGCAAACTGCCATTCGGAATCAGATTTAAAGCCCTTGGGTGATGGAGAAAGTTGTGGAGGGATGGGAGCGGATGGAGGACGGATGGGACGCGGTTTAAAAATGAAAGATGGCAATAAACCGGCGTGTAAATAGTATTTAGGAAATCTCCTTCTTGTCAACAAATCAGCAGATAGGCCGGGGCGTGACAAACCGTCACCATATTTGATTAAAAATTGATAGACTTATTCAATGAATGAGTAAATACGGAGTATGAAAACATGTCCCCTGACAAGTACAAGCTTTTCTTCTCTTTCTGACTTGCTGTTTCATCATTCCAATCTCCCGCATAGTTGGCGGTAGAGCGCGACAGGAAGACGAGAGCAAATGGAGAGTGAATAAGCAACACCTCATTTTTATTTTGGTAGGAAACAGAGCTGAGGAGATGGTAGACGCAGGGATGCCAAATAACAAAAGGGACAAAGGGATGTGGAAATGAAATGAAGCCGCTGCAGATATTGGTAAAAAAAAAAAACATTACCAGTCATAGATATTGAGCTGCTCATTAGTTTAACTGTATTCAGCAGCTACTAGTGATTTTCGTGACACTTTCCCGCTCAGATATATTCTGAGAAACACACCAGCAGAAGTGGTTGACTGATTAAAGCAGATGATATTTAACTTTACGCCGTGGAAACAGATGAATCCTGCTCTTCCACCAAAAAAAACAAAAAAAAGAAAGGGATGACTTTGCAAGCGAGGTGCTAACAAGCTGCTGAATAATAGAAGGACTGTATTTTTCATTTTATTCAAGCCGCCGTGGCCTTTAAGGTGCATTTCCCTCGACGGGGTTTGAGCGTTTAGAAAACAAAGATGCAAGGACGAAAGAGGATATTGACAATGTGTCTGGGAAGAGACGCGGATTCACTGTGAAATCTCTGCTCAATCCACTCGTCTCCGGGTATCAATAGCAAAATGTCCTCAGGGATCCCTACTTAGATCAAACTCTGCTTTGGAGCTCTATGTACTGCGAGGCTGGATACAATTTGTAGCACTTTTGTTTGGTAGCTTGATTTAGAGAAGGCTTACATCGAATCAATGAGGAGAAAATAAGAAAGTAAATACATGCCAGTTAAGAGTTTCTTTCCTCCTTCGAAGGTCCAACATTTTTAATGGGAAATTCCTGTATTTTTAAACCTGGACCCTCTATCAACATGTTTTGGCATGTAAATAATTCACACTTGACCCACGTTTTGAAATCGGTCCAGTAGATCACCTCAGCTGGCAGCAATGTAATCCTCAGGAGCAACTCCAACTCGTCAAAGTAACATCCATTTATTTAGCCTCTGACAGGCATGAGATGAGATTTTTGTTAAAAAAACAAGCTTGTTTTTTGTGACCAGAAACACAAGTCTCACTCGAGGAGAAGTCTCGCTCTGAAATCTGCAAAAGGTTGAGATGTTGAAGGGAGACGAAGGCAAAGAGAGTTAGAGGGAGGAGGAACTGCCAGCAAGTCATGGCTGACTGTTTCACTGATTGTGAGAATTTGCAAGGCCCAAGGTAAGTTTAATGTCATTTTTTTAAACAAGGGTTAGAGGGTGGCAGCAGATACTTCTGTATCTTTTGTCAGAGGGCAGCAGTGTGAACAGACTGTTGTTTGTTGGCTTTTAGTATCCTTTGGGATCTGTGCAGACATCTCACTTCACCGATGTCACTGATGCTCTGAAGACAGGTACCAATGATGCTCTGTTCGGTTTAAATCACCCGCTGTTTGTCCCCAAATAGCAACAACAGCAACAACACAATTGCCTTTCCAAGTGAAAAGCTTAAAAAGTCTGCTGTTGTCTGTCTGCACCAAACACAGACAGTTACTGAACAGCTGGTGAACACAGACAGACATTAAGCAGCTAAAGAGCCACATATTTCACTCAGGAGTTGGTGGAGACCAAAAACGGAGCTAAAACCGAGTGTAAATATGAGTCTTAAGTTCATCAGGTGGCCAAAACAGGGGCTCCAAGTGAATTACAATGCGCCTGATCAGTTCAAAACATGACAGGCAGCTAATTATGCTACACGGACTGGAAAGAAATGAAAAAAAGACTTAACATACCGGGTGAATTGAGAAGTTAACCTAAACTTAAAGTCTAACCTAGTTTTCTTCAACAAAAAAGGATGTAGCAAGAGTAAACAGTAAATACCTGCTACCTGCTGAACTCATTGCCGGTTTTATTTAAGATCACATGTCCTGGGAAGTTTCTGACTATTGTTTGCAGTTTGTTAGAAGTATATGCTTGTTAACCTGAGTAGCCAGTTCAATAAAAAAGCTAGTGGCTTAGCAGTAGAGTCCGGATAGCCAGACAACAAACCTGGGGGGTTTTCAGAGTGTTGACGGGAGTGTCAAAGGGGTGCTCATTTTATCTGAGTGTGCTATGTACAAATAGTGGCAAAACATTTCGATCCAAAGCCAAGGCAGCAGATGATAGATGTATGATTTGATATCGATGAACTGTGTGTGTGTGTGTGTGTGTGTGTGTGCACCTGTATGAGCTACATCTGATACTGAGTGGCAGTGGAGCGGCGGTTGCCGGAGCAGTTTGGAGAGTGATCGTTTGGCACAGTGAAATGGGAGAGGCGAGAGGCAGATTTCAGCTGAAGATGTGTGAGGAGGAGATCAGGACAGAGAGGATTACAGAGCGAGACTCATGTGGGTGTGTGTGAGAGAAAGTAGGCATTTTAGGAGCTTTTCTGCTGTCTCATAATGCAGGGGCAGGGATGAAGGAGTAAAAGTCGATTTACATCGTGAACATGACCTCTTTTTTCTGCTGCAGGTATCACTGTGATTATGTTTGTGTGTGTGTGGTTACAGGTTGATAGAGGGAGGGGGGAGTCTCTAAAATAGATGTACTATACAGTGTCTAAAAGCTGTGCGTGAGCCTCATATGAATCCGAGGATATTCTGGTGACTATTCTCAGCTGTAATCAGAGTTTCCTGTGGCTATTGCCATGCATCACCTTCTGTAATCAGGGACAGAGAGAGAAAGGGCGAGACGATTGCAGCAGGCCTTTTTGCAGTGATACACACGAATAAGAATGATGTGGTTTAGGGTGTGTAATTCCCCAGACCTCCATCTGCAGAGTAAGTTTTACTCAGGCTGCAGAATTGAAAACAGGAAGACAACAGAAGAAGGAAAGTCGCCGACCTTGACCATGAATTTAAAAACCTCTGCACGCACACACACACACACACACACACACTCCGACATTCAGCTGCTTCCACCAACTGGAATAAAACATGTGTCCAGTGTCACACAACCTGTCAACATCATTGTTTAATGAGGGGCAGAAAGCCAGTGTGTAAGAGTGTGTGCGATTCTCTTGGATCACATGATTCTGGACCACCTCACAGGACCATAAAGGTGTACACATTCTCCATAAAGCATGCGTGTCTGACTTTTTCTGCTCTGGAGGATCTCGAGGGGGCTTCTACAGCGTCTGAGGTGAGGGTCGTGTCACTGTCGAGGTTGTTGAGCCAGCACTAACACCGGCAATCAGAGCTGCACTGTGCTGTTGTGTGTTGTTGATGTTTTATTATTGTCACGATTTCCCATCGTCCCCTCTGTCACACTGTGCCCGAAGCGCCTTGTCCCCATGAAAGATGTAATTGTTAGAGAAATTGTGACAAACATACAAATCGCTCGAACCTGAGTGCATTTGATGGGGGCTGTTTCCAGCGCCCATGTTCATCGCACTAAAGGAACATGTCTGCCAACGCAGCACGCTGGCTAATTGAGGTGTTTTGAGATAAAATGGAGGAACGCGCCAAACTAGGATTTGGCGACACATGTTAGTAGAGTTAATTCATTGATGGCTTTGGTCTTTTTGGGAGCAGAAATTAATGGACTAATTACTCAACACACTTGCCTCCAATTCATCCAAGTGAACGCTTAAAAAATGCTAAATGGAAGAGCCCCAGTGATGTCCAGGGTGGTTTAAATCTCCCTGTCCGGGATAAACCATGCAAATTTATGCTGTTTCCAGTCAGGATGCTTTCTATTGTTCTTCGGTAAAAGTTCACACGATTTTGTCCATTTAGCCTAATTTTATTTCCTTCTCTAGGTATTGTCATATCGGTGCTTCCATGATGGGAAACCTTCCCATCTCTAGCATTCAATGTGACTTGAACGGAGCACTGTTGCCGTCAGTTCACTTCAATCTAGGCACAATTAACACTCGAATATAACAACTTTTAAATGCCAATTCTTCACATTCATTTCTGTGAAAAACTGATGTCTATAAATACCAGCAGAAAAACACGTTTAACTTACGTCATGTCATCTTTTCCTAAACCTAACCAAAGTCTTGCCATTACATGTTCATTTTGTAATCATGACAACAAACTGACTATAAATGTTCACAATAGCTATTGGCTTGGAAATTGAAATAATTTGAGTATGTAAAGTCGTTCATTTGGATGCAGACTGATGAGACCAGACTGACTGTTGAGTTGCAATCATTTATCTATACATTAACATATTCTGTATTGTGGGAGCGCATGTAATTAAAAGAAATGCCATAAAATGATAGATAGATAGATAGATAGATAGATAGATAGATAGATAGATAGATAGATAGATATACTTTATTGATCCCAAGCTGGGAAATTCCGGTGTAGCAGCAGCATTATACACAGAGACAATAACAACACAATAAAATAAGAGGAACAACCTAGACGTATTAAATAGCAATAGAAAAAAGTAATATACAAAATGTACAAAATGTATAAAAGTGTATAAATAAGCAGAGTAATTGTAGTGCAAGATAAAATATAAGGTGCGGTGAACAGATTGTATAAAACCAAAGTGCGTAGAGACTTTGTGTTATGACCAGAGTGTTAGCTGTTATTATTGTACAGTGTGATGGCATGTGGCAGGAAAGATTTCCTGTATCTGTCCGTTTGACAGCGGAGCTGCAGCAGTCTGTGAGAGAAGGTGCTCCGCTGTCTGTCTTCTGTGTGATGGAGAGGCTGCTGATCATTGTCCATGATGGATAACAGTTTATTCAGCGTTCTCCTCTCCACCACAGTCTCAAAAGACTCCAACCTGAGACCAAGTACAGAGCCAGCCTTAATTTTATCAAGTCTGTTGGTGTCGCTGGCTCTGATGCTGCTGCCCCATCACACAGCAGCAAAGAAAATGACGCTGGAAACAACAGACTGGTGAAAGATCTCCAACATCTTACTGCACACGTTGAAGGATCTCAGCTTCCTCAGGAAATGGAGTCTTCTCCCCTTTCTTGTACATAGCCTCGGTATTAGATTTCCACCTATGACCTATTCTTACCTTTACCTAATAGAAGTAGCCGTGTTCTTTTCTAGATTTTCAAATTTCAAATACTTCTCCACCGACTGCCTTTCTCAAAATATTTATACACAATCCAGGTCAGCATGGCTACCATTAAGCATTTACCATTGCCTTTGGCTGCCTCCAGCAGTCAACTGACCCCAAAGACTCTCCCCTTTATGCTCTCTCTCTTCTCATCTACAGGGGCAAAGCATGCATGTCACCATAGGTGGTGTGTGTTATTAACAGCATGGGAGCTTTGGAGAAGGGGTCGCTAGCGAAACACATGGGGTCATGTCAGACTGTTCATGCATTAGGCTGTGGCCGGGTATGTGTCGCAGTGTGTGAGCGTGGCCTTTCCAAGGGGTGAGCAGGTTTCTGAGGAGCATGGAAAACGCAGTGAGAGGGTTATATTGAGGAGGAGAGAGGGTCATGTGCCAGGCAACATGTGAGGGCGAGCATGTTTGAATGTGACACGCGCAGCAGAGCGAGGATGGGTGGGATGAGGTGATCCATGCTAGGTGTCATGCCGTCTGTGATAAAGCAGCAATGAGAGATCACTGAGCTCTGTCTCGCTCCCCCCTGGGGGGTGCTGGGTATATTAATATCTACAGAGCATCAGCTATACTGACGTAGCACAGATTTCAAGACTCCGGAGTCCCACATAATATTTTACTGAAACCTGTGTGGAGGCTTTAAGCAATCTGTTACCAAACACTCTGCACATACACAGCAACCTGACAGCAAATGCTTTTTTACTACTGCAGGGCATACAATATAGATGTGGAGATGGAGAGTCTCTTCATCCACATTTCTTTTTTTTTTGCCTCTGCCCTACAGACCTCTACATTTCTCCTCCCGCAGTCAGACTTGTGCTCACTGGTGTAGATAGAAATTCAGCAAAACAGATTCTCTGTAGAGGTTGCTCAGTTTTTTAATCATTCAGGCAGGATTGTATATTTGATTTCTGCTTAAAAGGGTAGGTCAAAAACTGTCTTTATGAAGAGACCTTGCCCGCCTTGATTCAGGATTTTCAAGTGCCATAACCTCAAGAAATTCCTAGAGTGTAAAGTGTAGAGTGAATGTGATAAACACGGTAATGTTTATACATATATATATATATCTAAATGTTATTGATACCTTGCGTATTCATCAGCATCATCGCACTATGGAAACAAATAAATAAGCTTTTGACACAGGATTGACATGTGTAGTTGTGTGTGTGTGGCTGTGTGTGTGTGCATGCGTGTGTGTGGGTTGGTGTGAAATTTTTATCAAATCCTATGAGAACAAGACAGAATGTCTTCAGGCTACACGGTGGTGGAAAACTACAGTCCAGCCATAAAAAAGGTTCCCCTAACAAAATTGGAACCTTAGAAAATGTAGATTGTTAATTTATGATGCATAAATATATTCATCCACTGTTCACTAAGGGTCCTGCTATGCTGGATACGCTTTTAAAAACCCCACATGTCAACGTCCTGTCAAAGTGACACAACAATGTCAAGCCCGGACGACTATTGCAATGCCCGAGCAGTTAGTGGAAAATGTCTCTGTCAAAAAGGACAGAAGCGACATGACACAAAATGTTGGGTTTTCCAAGAAAATGGAACAGTTCTTATGTCCTCACTGAGGGAAATGGAAAGCCAATGTTCTTGGTGTGTTCGCAGTACCTTTCAGTGCAAGACAAATATAACATTCAGGCATCGCTACCAAACTTCATGGCAAAAATATGATAACTTGCAAGAACAAGTGAGAATATTGCTGCGAAAAAGCCTTAGCAACAAAGCCATACTGGGGGTGTGTTTGTGTTCTGCTGTTGTTTCAGTTGTTCAGTTCCAAAATACATGTGACCAAGCATTCTGTGCCTTTGTACAGCCACTTGTATCTGTAAAGTGTTTTGACAGTGAATCTGAAAAAACTGAGACAATCCGTTGCAACTGACCTTATTTTATCCAAATACGGTTAAATGAGGCCGTTCATCATCCGTCTTGCAAATTGATGGTCTCCGTTTCTAACATCTGACATGAGCACGTCTTGCCTTATCCAACAAGCATGTGTCACTTTGGTCCAGCACACTGCTGTGTTTCCTACTCTTCAACACCACTAACAATATGCAGTCTGCCCACGACATGTAGGCAGCAGCACAAGTTTGTTTACTTTGTCCCTTTATCCATCTGATGTAACAGCGTTATTCTTGCAGCCTTCCAGCTGCTCTCAATCAAACACACAACACTGAGATGAAAAAAACATTTCAGATGTTTCCTCAAAGGCCTTTTATTCCCTTTATATAATAATTTAAAGGACGTATTTCTACTGCAAAAGATGACTAAGTCTGATATCAGCTGAACTTTAAAGGTGCTTTATGTATGAATGACCACCAGTGGAATTCATACGCTTAGCAAAGCGAGGGCAGCGTATTACTTAAAAAGTTTGGGTAAGAAACCTTTCTTTCTTCTTTCTTTCAACAAGCAGCTAACTTTGCAAATGTATTAATACTGTCAGTAATGTTACTCAATCACCTACCTTCATGAGCTTTTGGGAAATAGAAGTCTAAAATAAATGATGCCAGTTCAGCATCAAACCACTCTTCTCTTTACTCGTCAAAGCCGTCTCCAGCCGTGTTAAGCGATGGCAATGTTTTCTCTTATTTTGCTTCTTATACTATTTTTCGGGCGGCTGTAGCTCAGTGGGTAGAGCTGCTGGACTAGTGATTGGAAGGTCACTGGTTCGAATCCCGGCTCCCCTGGGGTGGAACTGAGCTACATGCCGAAGTATCCTTGAGCAAGATACTGAACCCCCAAATTGCTCCTGATGCGCAGTTGGCACCTGTGTGGCAGCCACTGCCATCAGTAAGGGTCCTGCAATGAGCTGGCGACTCGTTCAGGGTGTGCCCTGGCCTTCGCCCACAGTCACTGAAAAAAGGGGAGATAAAACATCGCCGCGACCCTCGCGGAAAAGAAAACGGAACGGAACTATTTTTCTTACTTTCCGTTAAGAGTTTTGTTGTGAGTAGGTGCATCATACTCGGTGTGTGCACTGTGGTGGAGGATTCCTCCAGTGGCCGACTATCTAACAAATACTGGGCTGTGTGAGTGGAAACACTCAGGCCTGCAATGAGTAAGATCAATCACCACACAGCATCTACAGGCCGAGGCTCAGCTGAAATTAACCAAGCTGAAAAAAGGCTCACAGGGAAAGGAATAGAGTCTGTGGACACACAGGAGTTAACCCACCAACCGCTACATGAGTGCGGACACTCCAAGAGATTAGCCAGAACGAGAGCTTGACATTATGTTGCATCCTCAGAGTATTCCTCCTGCTGCGCTCTCTCTCCTCTTTCTCTTTCTTCTCTCGCTCTCACTGTTTCTTTATCTGTCTGTGCCCACCGCTGCCTCAGATAAAACCAACAAATCTCAGTCTTACATCTCTTGCCCCACATGCCTGGTCCCCCTCCCCTCCCCTCATGGTTTTTCTTCCCTCTCCGTTACCATGCCTTTTTCATGATGTATTTATCTCCTCTTGCTGAGTTATGTCTGCTCGCATCGTGACCTTTTTTGTTTTGCCAGAGTCCTCCAACAACAGCATGACAAATATAGGGAAGACGATATTCTCTCGCTCAGAGCTTTGGACCTGGTTAAAATGACTTTCATGTGATATTACTTCAGCCATCTATCCAAATACCTCCCCTGCAAGGACAAATAGGCCTGTATATATGCATACCCCGTATTCACGACGCCTCATTAGGTTATGCAATAAAGAAGAGGGGAGGCGGAGGGGGGCAAATGGGAATGTGTGTGTGTGTGTGTGTGTGTGTGTGACTGGGTATGAGTTTGCTATTTCTGTTATTACCAGCATCTCACCCGCCTATGACTCTGATAGAAAACAAGCTATATTTATCATAATGTCAGAAGCGATGGATTGGACAGATGTACTGGTCTTTGATTCTCACAGTAAAACTTGACAAAATAAATATGTATCATTAGTGAATTATCAGTTGAAACGTGCATTACATTTGTGTTCAAATTAAAATAATTGGCGAATTTGATGATTGATTGGTCATTCATAAATCATCTATCAGGAAAAAAAGACTGGTTCCAATGATTTGATTCCATTTAAGGTTTCATTCATTTTAGAAATTGTGTGTGTGTGCGTGTGTGTGTTTTGTACTTTTTGACAAAAAAAGCATTTTAAAAGAAAATTGTAATAAGGATTTTTCATTATCCCCAACAAGTCGGGGACTAAGCATTGAATCAAAGGCATAATTAACACATTAAAAAAAACTGAAAAGAAACATCAGTCGCAGACCTCATCGTAGTTTACATTTCATTAATTCTGCAGGTGTTTTGGGCCGTAACAGCCAGACAGTAATTGTGTTTAACTTTCACAGAGTGACTTCAAAGAGTGCAACACTCTTACATGAACAACTAAGATTATTGAATGTTTCAGAAAGTGATTAAAGGTCCATTTTGTGAGAAAGCTGACTTTTGAGTCTCATTCCCAGCTAGACAAATACTCTGGGTTTCCCCAACTTGTCAACTATGGACGCTTTGGGATGGAAGCCAATCCCAAAGAGACGTTATTTGACAGGTTGGGAATGTGACTTACAAAGTGAACCTTTTAATTCACACGTATGTGAAGCTTAAACATTGACCATCTAGTTTATATACAATGTTCTGCTGGGAAGCCTTGTGAAACTACGGAATGTACCAGAGCATGTCCAACTGGCCCCACCATGGATCTGACATGGTTCTGACCCGTTGAGGCACAGACACTTCACCTCTTAGGGGTGTCCTGTGGTGTCTGGCACCAGGGCGTTGGTGCTGGATCCCTTGAGACTTCTGCAGTGGATGGGGCCGCCTCTTTGGATCTGACTTGTTCTGGCAAGGATGCTCGACTGGATTGGGATCTGGGGATCCGGATTCTTTGGAGGTCAGCACCATAAGCTCATTGTCACATTCCTTGACCATTCCTGAACAGTTTTTGTGGTGTGGCAGGGCGCCTTGTCCTACTGGTTGAGCCACAACCATCGAACAAATGTGTTGAACATCCGAGGTAGCAAAGGTGAGATGTCATCTTAAAGTGCATCACTGTCACTCAAACAACTAAGAGTGTCTCCAGAAAGTCAGTTCAAGAGCTCAATATGTATAATTCAGACTTAACTCATACAAGAATAACATTGGTTTTCTTGTTACAACGCAATATTCTGCTGGAGAACCTTGTGCATCCGTTGAATGTGCCAGAACAAGTCCGGTCGAGGCAAGATCCATGGTCCAGACTTGACCTGTGGAGGCATGAAACTAAAACTCTGAACATTTCTGAGCAGTTTTTGCAGTGTGGCCGAGTCCAGCGTCCACAGTCATTGCCAAGAGGAGGTGTACAGTGTTTGGGTGCTTTTGGGTGCGAGTGAAATCCACATGAATGCCAGGACCCAAGTTACCACAACAGAACTTCAACGTGACAGCAGGATCAATGGTATACAGTTGACTTGTTCGTCTTTTTCAAGCCGTTGTAGATAATTGATCCATTTATAGGATAAAAGTACATGTGTTTATTTACACCGCGGTTGGACTATCTCTGTTGTATAACAAGGAGAGATTAGATCTGCCCTAGGTGGAGGTGCAGACAGAAAGCTTTCCTTACCCGCCGACTCTCCTCCCTTTTATCAGATGGGCAGAAGGAGAGGCCTTGACATTATCAAGTAAAAATGGCTGGCTAAGAGCGATATCACCTGGATAAGGCCACAGATAGGGGGGCCAGGACATCATGGGAGAAGGATCAGATTGGAAAAAACAGCAGTGAAGACACAGTTGATCCATCTGTACATTGATTTTAGGGAAGTACCACCAGATAGTCTTACATTTCACAGTTTTAACTGGTTTAAAAACACCCCGTGTGTAATCTTGATGGCAAAGTTGGTCAGAAATACATATATATAGCTCATTACAGAGTTTCGTCATGATCCGAGCCAACTTTCCTCTTAAGCTTCTGCTTGCATCCGATCACCACACTACTTGACAGTAATTATTCTTGTGAATTATGCCAGTTTGAAGATTGAGTCTGTAAACCACTGAGGTAAACAGTCAAGCATTAGCAATTCCAGAAGCTGTTTACATGGAAGAGTACAGTGAAGCGTGTTGAGCTCATGCATACTGCTGAATAAATTCAAAGATTATGTTGACAAGTGTTTGGCAATGATAGACATGAATTGTAAGGAAATGGAGTGCAGCTATATGTGTGTGTGTTGCCTCATGGGTGTACGTGTACACAGGCGTGCGTCAGTGATATTAATGAGTGTATTCAAAAGATGGATTTTAATCGCTGGGGCAGGCAGACAGCAGAAGAGCTAGTCAGCTTGTCAAAAGCACACACAAGCAGCAGAGACAAACAGCGTCACTCAACAAGCCCCCCCGTCAGAAACAACAATTAAGTGGTTGAGCCGGCAGTGGTAATGCTGTCAGGCATGTGAGGGTTTCTGTAATGCTACTTAATTAATCTCTGCAAATCAAATCGATGGTAATTTTGCTCGCATAGCAATCAGATTTGTGGCTTCATACTGTGACACGGCATCCAGCTTGCGAGCTGAAAGGGCTCGTTTTTCACAGCAATCAAACAAGCTCGTCCATATGTTCACAGTGCGTCTGAAAGACGGAAATGGACGGATGGATGGATGAAGCGTAGGATGGAAAGAGGGGAAGCAGAGGAGGGGAACAGGGAGTCTTACCCTCCCTTGAACGACATGACTGTTCTGCTGTTTCCCTTTTGATTTTATACATACAACTTGTACGAAAAAAATTAACTTTTTTGCTTGAATGCCACATTTTGATATATTTGAATTGGCTGTTCATAAAATCCAACAACATCCCAGCATGCATTGTGTGACAACAGCTAAAACTGTCCTGAAACAAGTCCTATTCATAGGTTGGGGTAAAACGTATGTGATGGGAACTTGCTGTGTGTTTTTAATACATTTTGAGAGAAGTCATGGTCGTATGTTTTTGCAATAATAAAAACCATGACAAACGTTAGTGTTGAATTCAGTGTGAGTCCCAGATAACAAATATTCCATATCTGTGGCTTCATTTTAGTACCAGAAGTGGTTCGAAATCATTTCTGAGTAAGCTGGTGTAATAATAACCACATTAACAGTTAAGTGTGTGTAGATAAAGGTTGTCATTATCACCTTCAGAAGACTGCTATTTATCGAGTGTTTATTAAGTCGATCTGAATATGCACAGTTCAGTTTAGTACACTTAACTTTTTCTAGTTTCTAGGTGCACAATTGATTATAAGAATGTGACTTAAACTATGTGTAGTTTGTAGATAAATGCCTTTCATGCAACAATTGAATCCAACTTAACAATTTTCTCAGGATAGACAAGAGTAATGCACAGGAATATGGTTATATAGTAATCAGGTTGATAGAGTGAGTGACAGAACAGGGGGGGAGGGAATAATAGGTAGTAATTTTTTCTTCAAAATGATACGTCCGCAACAACATGAAGTTTCAATCACTTCAGCTGCCTTGAATGGCTTTCTTGTAAAAAAAAACAAGCTGTGGAGGTGTGCAGGGGTCGAGTGAAATGATTCATGCAGGTAATGATTAAAAAACCAGGACACGGCAATGAACTGAAGAACTGGGAAAATGTTGAAATAATGGCCAGGATGCACACTTGATCTTCATGAAAGCTGGAATGAATTTAAGATAAAATTGTCTGGGATCACGCCAGCAGCATGGAGAGTAAATCCTTTCTCTGTCTGTTCCTCTCTCTGTCACACACACACACACACACGAGTCAAACCTCATGATTGCAGATTTGAAAGTAGCCTCAAATTGTCAAGATATGAAACAATACAAGGCAACGATTCTCATACAGGCACATTAGGAGCAGCCTGAGCTCTTTTTAATTGTGATTTACAGTGTAATGTGTTTTTCACAACAGATATTCACTGAACATTTTTTTGATACCTCGTCTGTTCTCCCTTTAATGCACTGGATACACTGTGATCTACGGCGGAGGCCTTCCCTGAGAGGATGAGAAGTTAATTTATGCACACATGAAAAATGACCGAAGCTGACAGAAAAATCAATTACACTAAATCAGTAAGTGAGCAGCGGAATCTTAAAAGGATTCCCCGACAAGGGAGAGAATGAGCCTGATTAGATACATGTAACCTTTGGTTCCACAATTTGCATCATGCTCTTTAAAGTCGGAGGAGGTGTCTTATGACATTAAGGTACAGGCTATGTCATCATTAACGGTCCTGCAGCGTCATGGATTATCTGAATCCTTTAGATGAAACTTCCCTGAGCATCGCACACAGTGTACACTTATGATTATTAACTTAATATCCCCCTCGAAACATCTGGATTATCGACCTATTTCACTGTGGTTACTCTGACTCTTCAAACCCAAGTACAACCAAGAGGATTAATGACCGAGGAGCCAGTAGTCCTGGCGTGTGCCTTTACTGGCACATCTAAATGGGACGGAGCCATTAGTGTTATCGGTCGCACCTGTGCTTTTCATGCAGCGTTACATCAAAAACCCCACTGCCACACCAGACATGTCCATTTATCTCGGTCTCCCCTCACAAGGGCTTCTGAAATCAGCGTTTCCGGATTTAAAACAGCAGCAATAGTAAACAAGGTGTGCCCCTGTAATGATACTTACCAGAGCTTTCCTTGGATTCTCGTTTAATTGGAGCGTATCAGTATTGCACGTCATCTACATGAATGCAAAAGCCGCGTTCTCTAGAGGCCTTTTTCTAAAGCAGACATTAAACGTGTTCACATGTGAACCCAGGACAATGGGCCTCATTCATGAACCTTTCTTACGACCAAATTTGTTCTTAAGTCCCACTTACGAAGATTTTAAGAAGATTGTGGCATTCATTAATTTTTTCTTATCTAGGATTTTTTCTTAGGCAAGAATAAATCCTACGAACACTCAGGAGTGCTCTTACGCACATTTCCGTTGCCGAAATGTTGGCATGGTTGTGTTTTCCTCTCTTGTGTAGTTCAATAAAATGCAATATTACAGTGATAATTCTGTCATATTTATTCATTTATTTATTCATTTCATATTTTTGGTAATTTACAAAGAATTTAAATTCTAAAATCGATTAAATGTGCCAATGATTTAAGATAAATCAAGTAAATTGGAAACATGCCATCAATTAGTAACCCCCCCACCCTATTTATACGTGGCATTTCTCCATCCAAGGCCCGCAAAACAATGGCATATATATTGCTCCTGCGGCTTTCATCAATGTAAGAACACAGCTGCGAACAATTCAGAGGCTTACGAACGAGTTGGTGAATCTGACGCAGGGTTTTCTTAAGGAACCTCTTAAGAACAACTTAAGAAAGAATCTAAGAAGATTCTTAAGAAGATATCGGTGAATGAGGCCCAATGTCGGCAGAATCAGGTCCAGAGAGTGTTTGCAGTTGTCCTTTCACGCATGAAGCACAGAATAGGAGACAGTTTTTTTACCCGCTGGGATACTCTGTTTAGATCAGGGGAGGGGTGGAGCCTGGGAGAGCGTGCAGGATGAGGAGGAGGAGGAGGGCTCATTTGTATTAATTACTGATTTTGCATTAATATCAATACTACACACACGTATTTGGACATATCAGGAATATCCACAAAGCAGTAATGGAATGTGACAATCCGGGGGTAAAGTCCGCACAATGTTCAAGTCAGACAGTCATTTGCGTATTTCCGGGTAGCAGTGCGTGTGGGATGAGGGCTATTTTGACTTGTCATCTGCGTAGAAAATCCACAGGGGTTTCCGCTAACATAAATCATGACTCTGTTTCCATTATTGAATCTGAATTGAATCCTACAAATCATTCACTGCATCGTTAACACCACTGCTTTTCCTAATGACATGTCAATAAGTCTCCTATGAGGAAAAAAAAAAAACTATCGTGTCGACACCATCTCTCCTACCGACATATTCCATATGTAGTGGGATGGACCCAATATGGGCAGTAAATATAGAAAACCATTAGGACACATCTTAACGGATAGCCAGTTTACTTGCTGAGAGCGAGATGAGAAAACTGATATCTGTCTGATTGCACTGTAAATATAAAGCCAGCTCATTAGCCTAGCTTCGCGAACTAACTGGGAAACAGAAATAAAGTAGTTAGCATGGCTCTGTCAGGCACACAGCCCCAGTGATGCTACATATTGTCAAATAAAGATGGCATAGCTAGCAGTGAAAGCAAAGTAATGTCAGTCTGGTAACACAAGAAAGCACACTTAATGTAGGTTCTTTCACTTTGTACATGCATCAACATATGGTTTGGTTGAAAGCACATTTAAAATGGCTGATGTAGTACACTATACGGTGAGAGAACACTGCCAATGCTCATTTCACATTGCATTTAGAGCGGGGAGTAAAAGCATAGCAGCTGGCTTGGAACATGATCAGTGTTCAGCTTGTAGTGAATCTTTGATGTTCACTGAAACCTTGTAAGCAGAGAGAAGGCATGGCAAGAAAACATGTCAGAGTTGCACACTTTATGCAATAATATCCAATCTGAGACATGCAAGAGGCTGGCAGCTCTTACAAATGTTTTCAGTGTCCGCAGAGACACTTTAAAGAGTCTTTAAAGAGCAAGAGGGTAGAGATCCTAGTATGTTTTATGATTATTTCATAGATAACCCATGCAATAACATCATACACACGAGGAAAAACTAAAAACATATTGACAAAAACACCAAGTCAGTCCAGGTAACATTTACAACAAAACAACAAATAATTATTTTAAAAGAAATTCAAATCTGCGACAAACATAAAAGTCCAATGCGAGACAATGGATCACCCCTTGAGAGTTTACACCTGAATAAAAAATAAAGTTTGATGCACTGTTATTCAACCTATGTATATCCAGCCGGCTGTGGCACGTGATTTTAAGGTTTCTATATTTGACACTGCAGACAACCGTCCCAAGGGAAGACATGTTACCACATACTAAAGGTTCAATATGTAAGAATGTATGTTTTAAACATTAAGGCATTAACTAAAATTACGTGTTGCACAAATAAATGGAAGGGCTGTCAAAAGTGATAAGTAAAGCTCGGACGTCATTGCTGGATAAGGGATTCGAATCACAAATCAGAGAAAAAGGTGATGAATCTAAATGGCAAGGCTACCTGAGAGGCTAACCTCGCTAGTTATAAACACCTACACAGTGATCAAAACTGCTAAAAAAATATATATATACAAATATGACAATATACAAAGTGTACTGTAAAAATAAAAAAAGTATTTCAACAACGCTAGGGATGAAAAAAAAGCCCTGAGATAATGATAATGTATACTGTAGAGTTGACACTGATGATCATGTAGTTTGTAAAGCGAACGTGCGTCACACTACATTCTACAAGTCGACAATTGCAGTCATCATTAATCAGAGCAATTTTGAAGGCTCTTCCTAGTACATATTTGTTTTTTTTCAATAGATTCCTTGGCAAGGGAGCACAGCAGTTTATAGCACTCAGAAAGAACGTGTTGCTGTTTCTTCTCCTAACATGTACTCCTCCATATTGTGTCAAGGTGGCATATTGCTTAAATGTGCAAATTTTGTCATTATACAACTGCCAATTTTGAGGAAAGCCAAAAAGGGTGAGATTACTATATTACACAGATGGTCTGAATCTGATAAAGTGGCGTTAACACTGTTCACTCGCAATAGATCACTAATAATCTTAATCTTTTAGGTTAAATGTGATGTCCTCTCTATTTTGTGCATTGAAGAGGGATGCTCTGTGCAAGAAAGAGAAAAAATAAGGGAGGGCAGAAGACACTCTAGATGTGCACTGACCTTGTCTAGATAATGGCTTAAATGTACAAATGGATGGGCAGTCTGCACTGCAATGTTGGAGAAGAATGGCGGTATGACGTAAAGTACTAAGATACAAAATAAGTACAGTCTCCTGAAAGAAAAAAAGGTTTTATTGTAGAATGTCCTTGCAGATATGCACACAAACCATATAACCCAGTAGTGTGTGTGCGTGTGTGTCTGAATCTAACTGAAATTAAAATGTCACCGTGTGTTTTAATCAAGGGCGTAGTTGGGAATCCGTTCAAATTGTAACAACTAAATTTTTTTCTCCTACTGAGATTTAATACTTAATGTCATTTATAAATCCAAGCAGTTGACTTTTGTGGTCTTTCAATAACAGCACAAAAGGGATGTTTGGCGGTGTTGTGTCGGTCATCGAATGACATACTTGACATACAACTTCCTCCATAAAAAGATTACTGTCTCTTCTGGATGCAGCCTTTCCCCCATTAAGGACTCTAATTTAGAACAGAGCAGAGCTTCGTGACATTTTCCTGAGGTTAAGACGGTTAACCTAACCTTTGGGAGATATTTAGGTGACATCTTGGCATATCAAACGTGCTGTATTTGTCAATTTAGTTGATGGCAGTTGAAGTCAAGATACATCGCTGTAATCACTCATTCCCTTTAGCATCACGGCATCCATTATCTGAAACTAACTGACGGGTGTCTCAAAGCTTAAAATGCAGAAAGACTAATACGTGATTGAAACACCCCATATGGAAAAGATATAGATACATTTTGCTAAGTTTTTACGTGTTTTGTCTGAAACTTGTAAGTAATATATATGACAGTCAAACCAAGAACAAGATCCTTAGTAAATTTGTGTAAAATCAAACTTATATAATTTGGGAACCTATAAGTACTATATATGACAGTAGATCCACATACAATATCCTTAGTAGATATGTGTAATATCAAACTTATATGAGTTGGGCAATCATTAGTGAAACCAAAAGCTTGCAAGTGTTGTATTAAAACCTTACAAGACATATGTAAGATGCCACATATATGAAACATACAAATAAAAAAAATAACAATCTTCTTATAAAATTACAATGAAAATTACATTAGATGACCAAATGAGTTTTGGGTATTTTTTTTAAACATTTTATGACACTTCCCAAACCCAGGTTTTTAGCTCACACCTTCTTCTGTCTCAAATTATTAATTTTCCGAAAATGATCACATGGGGAATATTTGTTGTTATTTTGAATTTTATGATACATTTTATCCAATAAAATAGGCAAAACACATTTTTATTCGCACAGATTTTCTTTTAAAGTTCTGTATGCAGCAAATTTTCAAAATTGTGTATTCAATATCAAGCAAAATAAAAATGAGATTAAAAAAACCACTCCCTCCTTTCTTGCTGTAGAAAGATTTTAATTTTTCACAAAATTAGCAAATGACATTACACAAGTTGCATATTTACTTAAAATTCAGAAAAGTGGCAATGGATTTTTTTTCTTTTTACATGACCCAACTGACCCAAGTTGATTAAGATGCAACTTTAAGTTGTTTTGCACTTGTCTCTTTTTGGACGTTACATTGAAATACATACAAGTTGATGACATGCATTGCAAAGGTATCAAAGAAGAATAAATGTATTTGTCATTCTGATATATGCCATTTCATCATAGTTACATTGGTAATAGATTTGTGTTTCTCACCTTAAAGTTAAAGAACGTACAGTTCAGTCACAGTACAATTACACTCAATTACAGTAACAGTAATAGCAATTAGTTACTTTCCAGCTCAGCGACCCTAAATTAATAGGTGACCATCTTCACATTTAGTTCACAATCATTCATTTACAATAATATGTCTTCAGCAGCCGACACACAAACGAGCTGGATTGTGGACACTGAATATACATACATGGTCCAACTACCTGAGTAGTGTTTATGGCTTTGTGAAAGCCTGTGGGAAAGTGCACCGTTGACATGTAGCTCAGTGGAGTTTTGATAAGAGAACCTCTGGCTAACTTCTGCACTGTGCATTTACCATAGTTCCCTATGGCATATAAACACTGATCACCAATGTCAATAAAGTGGGAGACTCTAAAAATACTCCCATCCTTCAAAAGCACAATAGAGTTGTTTCTTTGTTTTGTTTTGCTGTAGGTATGACCATGTACAACTTCTGCATTTACAGCAATTCTCTTGTAGTAATTCACCACATAGTTTGTGGGAACCTGTTTCACTGTGTGGAGGGCAGCTTGATCACCAACAGATATTAATCTTACATTTGGTGGACCAAGGGCAGTCACCTCAGCAAACTTTGCAAACTTCTTGACATGATGCTTTTCGGTTCTCATTTCATTACAGAAATCTTTAACCTCTGCTGGTGCATTTGTTAGGAATTGTTTTGCTAAACGGGGAAAAGCACGGGACAACATCACTCGTTTGCATATTTGTTGTGGTACAGCTTGACTACTTTTTACTTGTTTCAGTAGGTATCCATTGAAAGCTTCAAACATAAAGGCTGAGTGGGCCCACAATGGACCCCAATGCACAACACTTTGGCTTAAATGCAGAAGTGAATGAACATTGAATGTCATGTGCTCTTCCCCATACAGCGCTTGCACACCTCCAACAAAGTACACTAATGCGTCATGGGCGTGATTTATCTGCTCTGTACTTAATTCAGATCCCAACAGAATGCTTATGCCCTCTATCAGTAACGCCCAATGAGAGTGATACTTCTGTGGAAGTATGCCTTTCAGAACTGGCAAGCTATAATACAGAAGCCAGTGTTGCCACTCGTGGGCTTTCCAGAACTTGCGTTCAGTGAGAGATCTTGGAACTCGAGCAACAATACCTGGTGGTTTTATAGACAAGAGGTGTCTGTCCATGATTGCTGTTTGTGTGCCAATGTACCATGGCTCAGAATAGCTCTTAGAATCGATCCATAAAGTCGCCATTTGTCTACACACGCCAAGCAACACACAGTGCATATAGTCAGGGACCATCCCATTGATTAGATCAAACTTTGCTAAATCTACAATAGCAGATGGGCCCTTTATGCCCAATATAGTCTTCCCTTCTCTTTCAGCAATTTGTCCTATTTCTACTGTGGTTTTGTGATTTCTGTCACTTGGTTTTTCAGCTGAACATGTGTAAACTCTTGAGTTTCCTTGTCCTTTCCTCATTTGCACCCCAGGGTGAAGGCAGACTCCACAGCCATATTCACCATTAAATTGCTTAAAATTCTGTAGTAAAGGCCTTGCTACTGCATCACACACACAGCACAATGGGTGCACCTTCACATTTCTCCATGACTGATCAATAGGATGATGCCACTTAAAACCAGTTTTTGAAAGATTGGCACATTCCTCCACAAATGGTTTGAAGAAACAGGTCATGTCTGGCTTTTTGGAACCGAACCACAAAGCACATAAAAGTACATGCTTATCTCTGCACTGAGGGGGTATCTCATTAACACAACACAGTATTGGCCAAATACTAAATTTAGAGGACTGAAAGACTGGTACACCATCACAATTAAATGTAAGGGAAAGGAAATCCACTTCACTGTTTGACTGCAAGGCCTGATATAAGGTGCCATCACATATATCATTTATTACTTCTCTACTACTGTCATCAGCAGGAAAACAGAGATCATGCATACCCTGATTCTCAAGAATATCTTTCAGTTGGCCCTTTAATGGAATACTGATAAAGAAATGTCCTTCGTGTAAACTGGCTTTTACTGTTATGGATGAGGAACATGACACGCATGTAAGTGTTTCTTCTTGTGACTGTGAAGTGCCAAGGTACTTAGTACATACGCTGCAGTAATGATGGTGTTCAAATTGATCTACAATACCAGCTAATGGTTTCCCCAAAAAATACTTGCTTGCTGGAATTGCACTTGTCCCAGCAGAATGTAACTTTAAAAGTTTCAGCAGGTCTTCCATCAATACACCTGTAGTGTTGTGTCTCAATGCAAAGGAGAGAATCGAGATGCAACTTTGCTCTTCCGTTAGTCCTTGGGTGTGGACATCATCTATTGCTTGAGGTACATTGTCCTAAAATTTCAGAAAAAGAAGCGTTTTATTAAAACTTATCAGGTTCTGTGTTTTTATTTTTCCACTACATAACCTTGTTTTGGTGTACAGCACTTAGCACAAAAAAATTTAATGGAATTCACAACACATGAAGAATCAAAAAAGAGGAAGGACAGAAAGTGTCGGTACACTTACATGAACTGCGGAAATGAATGTGTGAATGTTGTTATTGCATTGGTTGTCTTGTGATACTTTATTTTCATACCAAATTATGTAATAAACTTCATAAATGTGTGCACTGTAGTTTTGTCTCACCTGTGTTGATGTGAAAGGCTCTGCTCTCTGCTCTTCGCTTTGGCTGGGATCTTCATCAATTTCCTAAAAAGAACACAAATCCATTATTTATCAATAAGATAAGATAAAGAGGGAGAGGGATGGGGTATGGGAGGTGACAGATATAGTAGCTGTAGTTTGAGAGAGGGTGTGTGCGAGAGAGAGAGGGAGGGAGAGAGAACAGTGTTTAATACTGTAGTTTTGTCTCACCTGTGTTGATGTGAAAGGCTCTGCTCTCTGCTCTTCGCTTTGGCTGGGATCTTCATCAATTTCCTAAAAGAACACAAATCCATTATTTATCAATAAGATAAGATAAAGAGGGAGAGGGATGGGGTATGGGAGGTGACAGATATAGTAGCTGTAGTTTGAGAGAGGGGTGTGTGCGAGAGAGAGAGGGAGGGAGAGAGAACAGTGTTTAATACTGTAGTTTTGTCTCACCTGTGTTGATGTGAAAGGCTCTGCTCTCTGCTCTTCGCTTTGGCTGGCATCCTCATCAATTTCCTAAAAAGAACACAAGTCCATTATTCATCAAAAATATAAAAAAAGGAGGGAGAGACATGGGGTATGGGAGGAGACAGATATAGTAGCTGTAGTTTGAGAGAGGAGAGAGAGAGAGAGCATTGTATAATACTGTAGTTTTGTCTCACCTGTGTTAATGTGAAAGGCTCTGCTCTCTGCTCTTCGCTTTGGCTGGCATCCTCATCAATTTCCTAAAAAGAACACAAGTCCATTATTCATCAAAAATATAAAAAAGGAGGGAGAGACATGGGTATAGGAGGAGACAGATATAGTAGCTGTAGTTTAAGAGTGTGTGTGTGTGCGAGAGAGAGAGAGAGAGAGAGAGAGAGAGAGAGAGAGAGAGAACATTGTTTAATACTGTAGTTTTTGTCTCACCTGTGTTAATGTGAAAGGCTCTGCTCTCTGCTCTTCGCTTTGGCTGGCATCCTCAATCAATTTCCTAAAAAGAACACAAGTCCATTATTCATCAAAAATATAAAAAAGGAGGGAGAGACATGGGGTATAGGAGGAGACAGATATAGTAGCTGTAGTTTAAGAGTGTGTGTGTGTGCGAGAGAGAGAGAGAGAGAGAGAGAGAGAGAGAGAGAGAGAGAGAGAGAGAGAGAGAGAGAGAGAGAGAGAGAGAGAGAGAGAGAGAGAGAGAGAGAGAGAGAGAGAGAGAGAACATTGTTTAATACTGTAGTTTTGTCTCACCTGTGTTGATGTGAAAGGCTCTGCTCTCTGCTCTTCGCTTTGGCTGGCATCTTCATCAATTTCCTAAAAAGAACACAAGTCCATTATTCATCAAAAATATAAAAAAAGGAGAGAGAGAGATGGGGTATGGAGGAGACAGATATAGTAGCTGTAGTTTGAGAGAGGAGAGAGAGAGAGAGCATTGTATAATACTGTAGTTTTGTCTCACCTGTGTTAATGTGAAAGGCTCTGCTCTCTGCTCTTCGCTTTGGCTGGCATCCTCATCAATTTCCTAAAAAGAACACAAGTCCATTATTCATCAAAAATATAAAAAAGGAGGGGGGCGCTGTTGAGCTGGCGATGGAGTAAGACGTGTTTTGTTTGGGCTCCCGTCGAGCATCTTCTTTTTACTTTTTTATCTTAAGTTAACAACCGCGCTGCGCACTGTGGCATCGACCAGTCTGTTTTGAAAATATTTCCGAAGCCGGGTGACGGCCTTCGTTTGAGTGAATGGCGACGAATCTGCGCAAATTCAAGTACACTGGTTCAGCGAACAATAGGCCCGACACCGCCTCGAGCCACACTGCTACTGCCACCCCGGCAAAAACGTCTTCGCCAGGGTCAACTACAACAAAGATGGACACCGAGTCCCTGAAAACGGAGATTCTTCTCTCACTGAAAACTGAAATTTCGGCGGTGATAAAATCAGAAATGCGATGTGCACTTGCTGAAGATTTCGACTTCCTTAAAAGTGAGTTGCAGGCAGTAAAAGCAGAAATAAAAAACAACATGGCGGCGATTAATTCCGAGATCGACCAAATGAAAACCACAATCCAGGACATGGAGACCGGAATGTCAACATGGTCAGACGAGGTGGTGACTTTACAGAGCACGGTAAATAATCTGAAGATGGAGGTGGCAGAGCTCCGAGACAAGTGTGAGGACATGGAAGGGAGAGCGCGGCGGTGCAACATCAGAATACTGGGGGTCCCTGAGACGGCCGGATCGAGCTCCACGACATCGGTCTCGAAGCTGCTGCGAGAAGTACTACAGCTGGATAAAGATGTGCTCGTCGACCGCTCACACAGAAGTCTGGCTCCAAGAAAACCTGGTGAGAAACCGCGAGTAATCGTAGCCAAACTCCACTACTTCCAAGACTGTGTCGAGGTGCTGAGCCGGGCGCGCACCCGTGCTCCACTTCGGTACAACGGAGAGACAGTTGCTATTTTTCCGGACTACACTTCAAAAGTCGCCAAAGCCAGAGCTGCGTTCACCGAGGTTCGAAAGCTACTCCACAACCATCCGACTGTCCGGTTTGGTATACTCTTCCCAGCCCGTCTCCGTGTCACTCATCACGGAGAAGTAAAGGAATTCACCGACGCAGAAAAAGCGATGACCTACGTTAAGAGCCACATCGTTCCTGCAGCAGAGTAGCGTGAGTGAGACTGTTTGACTGTTCAACCTCAGATTCCACCTACTCTGACAATATTATTTTATATCTTTTTACATTCATGGAGAGATAACCAAGCTGGCTGTACCCAGTGGACTGATGTCGTTGTTGCCACTCTGAGGGACTGTTACAGTTTCACCACCTTATATTGTGCAAAAGGGTCAATATTCAAAATGAACCAAAGGCTTGACCAAAGGACCCTTTCTCTCTCCCTTTTTCCTTTTTTGTCATTGCTGATCACCTGTACTCTTGGGCCAAATAGTGTTTTGTTGCTTGGAAATTGCCTTATTGTGTAAAGTTTTGTAAACCTAATATTATATGTTGTGGCTAATCTACAGTGTTGAATTTCTAATGCCTTCTAACTACTAATTGACTCCATAAGAGATGCGGTGTTGAATAGCCTGTTGAGTAGTTTTTTGTTTTCTTTTTCTTTTTTCTCTCTCTTCTTTTCCTACTTGAATGCATAGAAGGCCTTAAAGTGCTATGGTGGCAGTGCACTGGATTGGTCCTTTTGAGGTGTTTGACGGGGGCCTGAACGGCAGGCTCTGCAGAGTTCCCCACCACAAACACTTATGTGTGGATTTGTTCTTGAGGGGTACCATGTTCACCTTGTTTTCCCAGGTGTTGAATGGGATGGGGGGGAGGGATTATACCAGACTTGCTCAAATCTTGGATTTATTTTTTCTATATCTTTCTTTCTTTCAGTTTGCTTAGCCAGATGTGAAATTTCATTACATAACATCTTGTACTCAGTAGGTTATGACTGATCCTACTTCAACCAGAGGGCAGCAGGGACTCTCAGTCAACTTTGTGAGCTGGAACGTAAAGTCACTAAATCACCCAGTTAAGCGTAAAAAGGTATTTACACACCTAAAACGATTGAAAACCGATATTGCATTTCTTCAAGAGACGCACTTGCGCACAACAGACCTGTTTCAAATAAAGAGAGGATGGTCAGGACAGGTTTACCACTCTAATTTCCGCTCAAAGACTAGGGGGGCAGCCATCCTAATTGATAAAAATATACCATTTACAATGACTAACGTTGACTCAGATCCTGCAGGGCGCTACATTATTGTGACGGGGCAACTTTTCTCACTTCCAGTCATCCTGGCCAACATTTATGCACCAAACTGGGACAATCCAGCATTCTTCTCAAGCTTTTTTTCTCGCTTACCAGACCTGACGTCACACCACCTTATCCTTGGTGGCGATATAAATTGTGTACTGTCCCCGGCCTTAGATCGCAGCTCCTCCAAAAAGATCTCTTTGTCTAAATCAGCACGCACTATCCAGCTTTTTCTTGAAACATACGGTGTAGCGGATGTGTGGCGGTTCCGTAACCCCACTTCTAGAGCATACTCCTTTTACTCCCCAGTCCATAAGAGTTACTCTCGTATAGATAATTTTTTCCTTGATAAAAGACTTCTCTCCTCTGTAACTAAGTGTGATTATGAAGCCATAGTCATTTCAGATCATGGTCCTTTAACCATAAAAATCCGCATTCCTAACACACAGTATGGCTACCGTCCTTGGAGACTTAATCCTCTTCTCCTATCAGAAGAACCTTTTATCAATTTTATTTCATCTGAAATAAAACTATTTCTTGACATTAATCAAACGCCAGGAATGTCTTGTTCAACCATATGGGAGTCTCTAAAGGCATACCTACGGGGCCAGATCATTTCTTACTGTGCGAATAAAACAAAAACAAACACAGCACGCCTTAAAGAACTAACAGATCAGATAATGGAGCTAGATACATTATACAGTCATCAACTATCTGCTGACATAATGAAAAGGCGTCTATCTTTGCAGACTGAATTTGATATCTTATCAACACAGCAGGCTGAATACCTCCTCTCAAAGTCGCGACACGGGTGCTACGAGCATGGGGAAAAAATTGGCCGAGCTCTCGCTCATCAGTTACGACAAAGAACTGCCAATCAGACTATACCAGCAATTAATGATGAACAGGGTCTGAAGACTACAGATAGCCTCAAAATTAACTCATGTTTTAAAAATTTCTACCAATCACTATACACATCAGATCTGTCGACAACACCCTCAGCGACAAAGGATTTCTTAAGTCCCTTGCATGTTCCATCCGTGGACCCAAACATAGCTGATGCATTAGAGAAGGACCTCTCGCCTCTGGAGATAATATCTGCGATAAGATCTATGCAAAGCGGCAAGTCCCCAGGGCCGGATGGCTATCCGACAGATTTTTTCAAAAAATTCTCAGACCAACTTGCCCCCTTACTACTGTCAGTGTTTGAAGAATCACTCTCACTTAAGACCTTACCTCCGACCATGCGCCAAGCAGTTATCTCAGTAATCCTTAAAAAAGGGAAAAACCCTCTGGAGTGCAATTCATTTCGCCCAATTTCTTTACTAAACACTGATGCAAAAGTACTTGCCAAAGTTCTGGCGCGTCGACTGGAGGGTGTTCTTCCTTCAATTATATCACCTGACCAAACAGGTTTTATAAAGAATCGTTACCCCTTTTTCAATATTAGACGCCTTTTTAACATCCTTTATAGCCCCTCTCCACCTGGCATGTCAGAGGTAATTCTCTCACTGGATGCTGAAAAGGCATTTGACCGGGTGGAGTGGGGCTACCTTTTCAGCACACTTGAGAGATTTGGTTTCGGCCGGAAGTTCATATCATGGATCAGATTGTTATACACATCTCCATTGGCTGCTGTTCGTACTAATAATAATCTGTCCCCCTTTTTCGAGCTTAAACGTGGTACAAGACAGGGATGCCCCCTGTCACCGCTCCTTTTTGCAGTCGCAGTGGAACCACTGGCTCTAGCCCTGAGGCAAAATGCTGACATCAAAGGAATTCAACGAGCAGGAGAGGAGCATAAAGTCTCACTTTATGCTGATGACATGCTACTTTATTTATCACAACCGCTTTCGAGTCTTCCTAAGCTAATGGTTCTGCTAACAGAATTTGGCAAATTATCTGGATACAGGGTCAATATTCAGAAAAGCGAGCTGATGCCTGTTGGTACTAGTAACAGTGAGACATCCTTAAATTCACTTCCCTTCAAAATTAGCCCTAAAAAATTTAAATACCTCGGCATATGGATTACAGATAAACATAAAGAGCTTTATGCTGCTAACTATCAGCCCTTACTGTCAAATTTGAATCAAGATATCGAACGATGGGATCCCCTGCCTCTCTCTTTGGGTGGAAGAATTAATGTAGTAAAGATGAATATACTGCCCAAGTTTTTATATGTATTTCAGTGTCTTCCGGTTTTTTTAACCAAGTCTTTTTTCATCAAACTGAACAATCAGATATCAAGTTTTATTTGGAACAAAAAAACACCCCGAATAAAGAGAAGTGTGCTTCAGAGACCTCGCTCAGGGGGAGGGATGGCGCTTCCCAACTTCTTGTATTACTACTGGGCGGTCAACATTAGAGTATTGTTATATTGGCTGGGTAATGATAATGATAATACGGACAATGAATGGCTAAATTTGGAGAGGGCATCTGTAAACCCCACTTCTTTAAGAGCCTTACTATGTTCTAAGCTGCCGTTTACACAGTCCATCACTGACTTTACTTCTAACCCGGTTGTTTTACATTCGGTCAAGATCTGGAACCAGTTTAGAAGATCCTTCTCGCTGACAGATCTTTCTCAGGCCACACCAATCGCAAAAAATCATATGTTTGCCCCATCATTGATAGATGATGTCTTTAATGGATGGTCCAGAAGAGGTATTATTTCACTGTCCGATCTGTATATTGACAGTAATTTCGCCTCCTTTGAGCAGTTGGTACAAAAATATCATATTCCCAAATCACACTTCTATAGATACTTACAGCTTCGGAATTTTGCATTCTCAAACCTAGAATGTTTTCCATTATGTCCCCCAACTAGCCTCTTAGACTCAATTTTTGATTGTAAGCTAGTAAGAAAGCAAACTATTAGCACAATATACAAGATTTTGTATTCTCATAACATGACACCTCTAGACCTCCTTAAAAACAAATGGGAGACTGATTTAAATGAAACAATTGCAGATGACACCTGGCACAAAATAATACAGGGAATTTTCTCTTCCTCCATCTGTCTCAGACATGCTGTTATTCAATTCAAAGTAGTACACCGTTTGCACTGGTCTAAAGTCAGACTTTCTAAGATCAAAGCTGACATAGACCCCACTTGTGATCGATGCCGTCGGGACCCAGCTACTTTGTTACACATGTTCTGGGCATGTCCGAAGCTGGGCACTTTCTGGCAGTCCATATTTGAAACCTTCTCTAAGATTTTTGGGAAAGTGCTTGCGCCGACTCCACTCATTGCACTTTTTGGTGTAGCTCAGGCGGGCCCCCCTCTTGAGATGTGGGAAAGAACTATGCTGGCTTTCTGCACTCTGCTGGCTAGGAGACTGATATTATTGAAATGGAAAGACCCAGCACCTCCAACATACAGTCACTGGATCAGGGAAACTATGCACCATATCAAGTTGGAGAAGATCAGATACACAATCAGGGGGTCTACTAGAACATTTTATAATATCTGGCAGCCTTTCCTAATGTTTGTTGAAGATATGGAGGCTGATAACTTAACACTGTAAACCCCTAATGCTGCCCTCAGTCATTTAGATAACTTATTTCATTTATCTGACTTTTTTTTTTTTTCACTTTTTTACTTTTTTCTTCTTCATGTCTGGCTATGTGAACTCAATGTCTTGAACTCTGTATCATACGTTGATAATACTCTAGGTCTGGTGTCTGAGGGAGAAGGGGATGGGCTGGGAATGGGGGATTTATTTTTCTTGTCCTGCTCTGTTGGACCTGTGTTAATTGTAAACTGTAAAAGCAAAATAAAAAAGACCTTGATCAAAAAAAAAAATATAAAAAAGGAGGGAGAGACATGGGGTATAGGAGGAGACAGATATAGTAGCTGTAGTTTAAGAGTGTGTGTGTGTGCGAGAGAGAGAGAGAGAGAGAGAGAGAGAGAGAGAGAGAGAGAGAACATTGTTTAATACTGTAGTTTTGTCTCACCTGTGTTGATGTGAAAGGCTCTGCTCTCTGCTCTTCGCTTTGGCTGGCATCTTCATCAATTTCCTAAAAAGAACACAAGTCCATTATTCATCAAAAATATAAAAAAAGGAGGGAGAGAGATGGGGTATGGGAGGAGACAGATATAGTCGCTGTAGTTTGAGAGAGGAGAGAGAGAGAGAGCATTGTATAATACTGTAGTTTTGTCTCACCTGTGTTAATGTGAAAGGCTCTGCTCTCTGCTCTTCGCTTTGGCTGGCATCCTCATCAATTTCCTAAAAAGAACACAAGTCCATTATTCATCAAAAATATAAAAAAGGAGGGAGAGACATGGGGTATAGGAGGAGACAGATATAGTAGCTGTAGTTTAAGAGTGTGTGTGTGTGCGAGAGAGAGAGAGAGAGAGAGAGAGAGAGAGAGAGAGAGAACATTGTTTAATACTGTAGTTTTGTCTCACCTGTGTTGATGTGAAAGGCTCTGCTCTCTGCTCTTCGCTTTGGCTGGCATCTTCATCAATTTCCTAAAAAGAACACAAGTCCATTATTCATCAAAAATATAAAAAAAGGAGGGAGAGAGATGGGGTATGGGAGGAGACAGATATAGTAGCTGTAGTTTGAGAGAGGAGAGAGAGAGAGAGCATTGTATAATACTGTAGTTTTGTCTCACCTGTGTTAATGTGAAAGGCTCTGCTCTCTGCTCTTCGCTTTGGCTGGCACCTTCATCAATTTCCTAAAAAGAACACAAGTCTATTATTAATCAAAAAGATAAAAAGGGGGAGAGATGGGGTAAGGGCAGGAGACACAGAGATAGTCCTTGTTACAATAATATTGTAAGGTTAGTGAGAGAAAGAGAGAGAATATTTACTGTAACAAGTTCAACTCAAATATACATTCATGCATACATCTATATGATACTGTATGCAATACATATCAATCTTAATCTTGTATGAATGTTCATATTACGGTTATTGTGTACTGTCCAAATATTAGACAACTTGTATTTTGATGCTTTGTTTGGCAACATTGTTGTTAAAACGTTCATGCAAGTAAAGCCTTTTGAATTTTACTGAATTCACTTTACGAGGTGAATAGAGCTGACTAACAGTAGTTGCTGTAAATGCTGTAACGTTACCGATCGTTTCAACATGATGGTACATCAGCCTTAAGGTCTGTAAACACCAGGTACATTATAAATAAACAACATGAAAAACACCTATGCCAGCTGTGCACATTTTGGTGAAGCTAACATTATCCTTTCAGATTCGCAACTGTTGCAGTATGTCCACACATGTCAGGGCTTGAATGATATTGTGTATGGCAGGCTATAAGTAAAATAATATCTTATAAAGTTACATAACTGTTGAAATGTATACCTTAAGCTCCTAAAACCGAGAGGACAAGAACCGGGCTGCACTTACATGTCGTTGAGCAGTGTGTTTTTCAATGTCAGTCAAAGTTCTGTTGATTTTCCTAAGGAAACAGTCGACAGTAACGTTAACTGTAATTATTAATTACACCAGCATTAAAAAAATAAACGTAGCACAAACCTTTTTTTCCATCTTGTCAAAGTACGTCTTGGAACGTTTTCTCTCAACCAATCTTTTTCTTTCGTGTTGAGAGTAACGTTGTGTTTTCTTTTCGACATAGCTATTACTGTAACTGTCTTGTAACGTAGCTAACGTTAGTCAACTAGACTGGGCAAGCAACGCTATCTCACGCAAATGTCCTCAGCATCCATGCTATAACCTAAACACGCCGTAACCAGTTTTACCGCTCGCAAGCTTCCGGTATCTATACATTCAGTGGCGGGATTGTACGGTGCCCGGGAAGGGACACTGTGCGAGATCTCGCGAGACCTCCCAAACCAACGGTACATCTTTGAATGAAGACGAACGGCGGTACTTGACGGCGGCCACCCAGATTTTGCTTCTACGCAGTTGGGTGAATTTAGAGGTATGTGAATTAACGTATGTTTTTAAATGTGTTTGCTTAAATTCGACTTATTCATGTAACAGTTGATTTTCTGTCTGGCTAAAGTTAATTCATTTTCAGCGTTCATTTAGCTAGCTAATTTAACAGTCACTTAGCTAACTTTAACCTTAACCGTTAACATTACCCAAAGTGGCGCATTTTGGAAGGTAACGTAACATAATGTTAACATAAATTAGCTCTAATAGGATTTCTATGATAGGCTAATAACACAAATGAAACCTAAAACCCTCATTATGTTTGCAGGAATAGATAAAGTTACGTTAACTAACCAAGGATTACAATATTCTGTCATTGGAGAGCGAAAATTATAATTAAACGTTAAGGTTGCAAGTGATCGGGACTGTTCAGCTGTTATCTAGATTCATTTTTCCAATGGAATTTTCAATTTACAAGACAGAATCATGGGAAATGAATAGATTACAATGGGTAGGCTTATCATTCTAAGCATATAATACATAATTTTCTATTTGCTGCAATATAACAGAACATTTGTTTTTGATCCTAAACTTAAAATGTAACTTATCCCGATCAGTAAATAGAATAATTATTTATATTATATATATACTATATCTGGTTGCACAGCCTCTGGCCAAAGTAACCATAATCAAGAACATCTTGTAGCCAGTGATGTGTTTCCTGCAGCTCTCTATTGTCTGTTATAGCAAACACCAGACCCACTTGACCCTCTCTGGTTGGTTGTAGGCTGTGGAGGCTCCTTTCAGATAGGGCTGGGCTGTATGAAAGAAGTAAAAATCACAATAATCATCAGGACTTTTCAATATCAATATACTGTACATCACAATATGTGCTCACCTATGTGAAATTAAGATTTATGTCACATTTATCTGCGTGGTAATGTAAAGTGTGGTTTAAAACCAAAAATGCAATTTTCAGTTAAATTCCTTCAAATATTTCAGATCAAATTAAGGTAGAAATTATGGTTAATATGTGCTTGGTGTTATCAATTTAGATAACAGAATGGTATATCACGATATATAATGACATTTGTCTTAAATTTAATTCTGAGTGGCATCAAAAAAACTTTAATATAACTAGCCTAAACCTGCAGATACCTGAAGTTTTTTTTTGTCCAAAAAAGGCTGTTAAGGTTATTCATATTTTCTGTCTACTCTATTTATTGATTGCTAAGCTAAGGACACATGGAGAGGAAGTTTGCCGTGGTGCAGTGGAGTGAAGGGGAGGATTTTGGAAAGCTCAGCGAGATAAAAACTGATGCCATAAGGGGGTATGATGATTCCAAGATGGACCACGATGGGAATCCCATTTCCAACTATTCAACTGTCATTGAATGGCGCCATGGGAAGAAACAACGAGGAGGGTGGCCTCACTACAGAGGCATCGTCATCTTTGTTAGTGGTAAGATAGAGTTACTATGGCTTTGATTGCAGATTGTCCTCTTTAATTTACAGCATTTCAAAAGAATTTGTTAGTTGTTCAAACATGAATAGGGCGAGATTCAGCCTGTTTTAGCTCATGTGTTAACTTTCATTGCCAGTTGACAGAAGACTTTCTCGCATTTGTTGTGTTGTATAAATGATAAATGGATTTGGAATGTTATTGGTGGAATGTGTCCACAGCAATAAAACTGTTTAAGTACAAACTTCAAACATTCAAAGAAGTCAACCCATGTTTTAAAATGTAATTTGGTCAAACAGAGCTCATACTTTTGTTGTAACAGTTTTGTCACCATTTCATCATGTATACCGAACTACAAATGCAAGAAAGTTGTTAGTTGGCAGTGAAAACTTGTTTCAGAAACATGCAATCATCTACAAGTTAACCTGACTAAAAGTTAATGCATAAGCACAACTAATACATGGTTGATTCCTTAGTTATACCCATTGTGCTCTACACAAACACAAGTACTGTGTTGTTTTGCTGAAAGTGTCCTAACATATCAGTATATCAACTGACAATCATGTCACTTGACATGGCCTCTGTCAATTTGACATTGAAGGTGACATAATAATACTTTGACTGTTGACACCAGGTGGAACAAACCTTTTTGAATGGTAACGTATGATTGTGTCAGGTGTCATGTTTGCCTATTGCATAACCCCTTCAAATGAAATGCACATAGGAGCAAACATCACCATCTTGAAGTATATTTTCAGTATTAGTGTTATGAAAAAGTGATCTGCCATTTGAGTATAACTAGGGTATGTCTTTTTCTTTCCTTCTTTAGCCACTCGTTTTGAGACAACTCGTAAACTTAACTCACTGCTAAAGGAAGACGAACCTGCAGAGCTGGCAAAGAGGGTGTCAGTGGCCCCCCAAAAATATGGGGATGATTCGGAAGGCTCAACCGATACTGAGACTCAGTCATTGCAAGTTAAGGTGATGTGAATTTACTTTAGCTCCTGTGTATTGACCATATTTCCCAGTGGTAACGTAAAAAGAATGTGTAAGGGGTTGGCACTACTGTGTAATAGGCATTACATCTAGCTAGAAAAGAAAATATGTAAAGATTACTGATTCTTGATGTTGATTCTGTTGTACAGTATGGCTGGTCAACTCCAGCGTAAACCATGTTTGTCTTTTGGTTTTCTATCTGATGATTCTATTTTTTTCTCTTGACACCCAGAGGTCAAAGGTTCCCACGAGGACAGACCCCGCAGACGAGTTTCTTAAGCAATATGGTCAATCACAGCCTTCTCCAGATAATCATAACAATCAGAGGAAGACTGCAGTTGAATTAAAGCAGGAGATCAAGGACCTAAAAGCAGAAAATGCTAAATTGAAGGAGATGGTTCTTCGAGGTATCATGATATCAATAATTTAACCATTAGACAACTATTACACTTTTTTTCTAAATGACTGTAGGCTGAATTGACTGTGTTGTAGGCTAGTTTGGCCTAAAGAAGAGGGTTGATAACTAATTGTTTTTTTTGATATACTATGTCTAGATGTGCCAGGACTCCTACAGAGCATGAGGAATATAATTGATTCGGCTGCATCTCCTGAGAGATCCAGGTTGGAGCTTAACACACCACCGCTGGTCCTCCCAGGTTCTCCGCAGTCCGGGTCCAGTTGTCCATCTGCCACTTCACTGCTGTCCGTACCCAGATCTACGGTGTCCAGTTCCAGGTCTGCATCTGTCACTCCATCACTGACTGTCTCCCAGTCTTCTAAGGTAATTGTTTTATAAAGAATAAATAAATACACCACATAAAATAGACCTTTTAATGATTATGGCAGATCTAATCTGCTTTTATGTCTAAAATCTGTTGGGCTGAACAAATCATACATTTTCTAACTTTAAATGCTTACCTTGTGTCCTTGTCTAAACAGGTTGAGATCCATCCTGGGACCGGAGTCATGGTTGAGAGACTGGCATGGGCCTATGCCCTCAATGCAAATTCGGCCTCAGTATTTGTAAGACATCTGCTCACCGCAGTCTTCCCGGTAGAAGTACTGCTAGTGAGCAATCTTCGGGGCAACAAACGAGGCAGAGGAGATGCTCGTCTACCGCTGGACAAAAATAAATTGGATGCCATTTACAGTACGTTTTCAGGTTTTCATGGTCATATATTTGTCATTTTACAACACAGGGTTGCAAAACAAAATGAACTGTAACCCCTTCATACACAGTACAAATATACAGATAATTGAATTTGGAATGAAAATAGATTAAAACAATATATACAGTTAATTATATAGCCTATATCTACATACGTATATACACCTCAGATTCAATAGGTGTTTCCCCAATAGTCTCTGCTTTTGTGTCTGATTTCATCCTACTGTACTAAGCTTTTGCATTCTTGTTTTTGTTTGTTTTTGTTTATATGTAGGTGCAACTCTTGAGAGGTGGCCAGGGACCCAGCTCTCCAGCATTGGAAGCACGATCAACGCCAAGATTACGGAGCTCCGGTCAAAAAGTAAAAACGTTGCTGTGTCCGCAGCTCTCCATTAAACTGTTTTGTTTGCTGTAAGTTTTACACAAGTGTATCACATAGGCCTTGGCCCTGAGCAAATACTGGTACTGACTACTGTCTGCTGGAAGCATGTGTGGCACTTTAACCATACTACGCACTGCTTAGTGCTTGTTTAGTGAAGCATGCTAAACAGTAGGCAGTACTAGCATTTGCTCAGAGATCTTTGCCAAGGTTCAACCTTAGCTCTATCTGGGTTAGGGTCGAGTGTGAAAAACGCCTGCAGTTGTTGCAGATGTTCGCTGTCTCTGAGGCGCAGCTCTGAATGACAGCCAGCACCGTCATTTGACATCACTGGAGGCAGAACAACAGATTTTGCAGCTGCGCACCAGAGACACAGAGAACATCCTCAACAACTGCAGATTTTTTTTAACATTATATCCCTAACCTCGGATAGATAGAGGTAAAATTGATTTCCCTTTAAGCCCTGTTTTTCCTTTCTTTGGATGTGAAGAGGCAAATCAGTTAGATGTGTACACCTGTTTGTAATGACAACAATTAGTTTAGGGTGACACTGTTCCCATATTAGTAGTAGTAGTAGAATAAGCATTTGCTCTTCATGTATGTATGCAGGCATGACACGTGTTAAATATCATAACTAATTGAGAGTCATATTTCTATCTTGCCACTAGTTCATTCAAAGAATATCTTTGAAAACACGATCTTTCCTAAGATTAGAGTTTACTGCTGTTTGTTTACTGCTGTCGGCACTGTAATCCCAGCAATGTTCCACTGTTAATAAAGACATGTTTTCAACATAACAGATCTATACAGACTGCATTTATATCACTATATGGTGAAATTAGTTGTTCTGTGCGATGACCAGGCAAACCACGTCTTGCCAGTTTTAAACTTGTTTCATCCAAGACAGTATCAGTATAGGAACATATGAAGTCCTGTCATTTTAATATGTGATTCATATGTTTTTGACTACAGAAACATGTATGAAATGTCATAAATTAATACATAAAAAGCATATATTTGTTATACTGTAATGGAAATTTGCATTGCCAGACATATAAGAATCTAGTTTAAAAAAACATAAAAAAGCATAGTTTACATGACATTAACATACAAAAAATCTATATATGATTTATATATTCATATATAAAAAGTATATGTTTTTATACTGATATGGTGATTTTAATGGACTGACATATGACAGTCTTATAAAAAACATATAAATAAAGCATAGTTTACCTTTAAATTAAATGCACTTTACACACAAAAATCATATATATAATATAATATATTTATATAAAAAAAGCACATGTCTTTATAACTAAGACATGTAATTAAAAAGTACAAACATTATATTGTACACATATGGAAAACATAATTTGCCATGCGCATTCCTTATAAACAATATATGTAATGTTTACTTGATTCATTTTTAATTCTTATAATTATGTTGTATGAGAAAAATGCAAAAGTGGCCACTTTCATGAGTAAATCATAGTATGAGACATATAAGTCTTATAAGACATACAATACATATAAAACATAAACATTTACTATTAGAGGCTATGGGAAAGTCTCATAAGTTTTTTCTATTTCTTTTCCATATGGGCAGGCAACCCACTCCAGTCCTTTTCCAGGAGCCTGTCTGATCCAGGCCATCTCATAGTCACTGAATGTGAATCCAGAGGGTGTACAGGTCAATCTGTGAGATTCTCCAGGCCTTTTAACCACTGGTTCAGATTCTGTCAGAGTCTGACCATCAACACCTGTCAAGGCAAAAAAGATCCACATTTAGTTACGTTCCCAACAACAATGGAAATATTTGAAATAGAAATCAGTGTATATGTTCACCTGCCCAGCAGACAGTTAACAGCAGCAGTCCTGTCCTATAGTCCATCATGTTAAACTGTGTGTTCACTGTTCTCTGTCATCCTCTCTGCAGTCAGATAAGTAGAGGAGGAAGACATCTGAGTTTTGCATTGACTCCTCCTGTGTGTGTGTGTGTGTGTGTGTGTGGGGGGGGGGGGGGGGGGGGGGGGTTGACCATATTTATTACTTTGTTTGTCAGGCTGATGGACTATTATTCACAGTGTTTCTCTTATTTCTATTCCTAAATATAAAATGTATAAACTGTTACTTTAAATACATTTAGGGGGATTCAGTCCCGACTGCTATGTCTTTTTTACTTTCTCATATTTTTTTTCTTTTTGTATGACGATTGCCAGAAGGACACAGTTCATTCTCAATAAATTAAACTAAAGAACCCATTTTCTTAGATAAATGTTTGGAATCTTGTTCTGGACTGAAGTTTGCTGATTATCTGACTGTGTCAGGGTTGGGGTTTTAGAGGGGAAAACTCAGGATAGAGGAGGTGGACCCAAATGCAGTTAAACAGGGGACAAGAGGCAAAATCAGGGGAAAAACAAACGGCGAGCTTTATTAATTAAAAGTTGTCAACAGACAAAGTATCAAAAGAAAGCAAGGCAAAGTAGCAACCAAAAAAGGCAAGACAAAGTACAAACCAAATAGCACAAAGTTCAAATCAAAAGGCAAAACCCAAATCCAAAAACACATACCGTGGGGGAACATGGAACAGACAGGAGCAGGTACAAGAACTGGAGCATGGACACAGAAAGAGGCTGACAAGAACAATGACCAGACAAGGAGTGAAGGGAACACAGAGACTAAATACACAGACACTGATGACAAGACGAGGAACAGGTGAGGTGGACCAACAGGTGAGACAACGAAGGGGAGGAGCACATGAGAACATGAAGGGAACAAAGCAATAGACAAGGGAGCCAGAGGGAAGAACACAGGAAAATACACAGGAGAACTTAAAGGACACATGAGGGCATGGAAAAACAAGACACAAGACAAGATACAAAGACATGGAAATCAAATACAAGAAACCACAAGACAAAACCAGACAAGAACACAACAAACAGATCTACAGTCATGACAGACTGCAATCTGTCGAGTGTTTGACGCAGAATCTGCTTGACTGTGTTTTGTTATTTCAATAAAAACAATGTGTCAGAATCAAACAAAAATGTAAATGTTGTTCATGTTCATGAATCAATGGACAAACAGCAATGACAGAAATGGGTGAAACTGTAATACCTGATATAAAACAATACAACTGAGGGCATAAGACTTGATTCAATAAAAGATACTGCTGCATTTACTCTCTTTTATCATCATGAAATTAGTTTATCTTATATGCATTAAAGACTTGAAAGCACATACAATTTGATGTCTTAAACTATCAATATATTTGTGATCTAATTTAGATCTAAATTAAAGGTTAGACTAGTAATAAGAAGTGTAAGAACTGTAAAATGGGGCAGAAAAGTTTTAATTAAAAAAACTTTAATGCTCCTTAACATGACTTTTATTCATCTAATAACTTTTTAAAAGTTGTACATTGTCTTAACTTCAGAAGTTTCTTGGGAGATCTTGGACGGCCAAACAAATTTGGAATTGAATTTAATATCAAACATTTCAGTTTAGATAAAATAAGAATTCAATATTGAGTCACAACTCTGAATTTCCTGACTGACAGTTACTCAAAAAGCGTGATACTGAGACAAGTGAATGTTTCCAGTGGTGTAAATAGAGGAAGTAGTTTTTGTATGACTCTCCTGTTATTGTCTCTCACTGTGTCTCTTCTGGCACAGTAATACACAGCAGTGTCTTCAGACTGCACATTCTGTCCATTTAGAGTTACTGTGTTCCTGGAAGAGTCTAAATCGATACTGAACTTGTTCTTCAGGGAATCTTTGATGCGTGTGGTCCATCCAACACCTCCAAATATAATCCACTCCAGTCCTTTCCCTGCAGGCTGTCTGATCCAAGCTGTAGCATAGTCGCTAACAGAATAAGAGACCTGACAGGTGATGGTCAGACGTTGACCTGGCTGCACAGTCACAGAGGCTGGCTGTGTTAACTGTTCACACTTCACACCTGTGGAGGAAAACATGTTGAATATTGAATGAGTGTAATAACAGTGAACAGTCAGTGTGCTGTGATCATACTGTCAGTGTCTCTGCCTCAGTGAGACTCACAGGATCCAGCAGCCAGCAGCAGCAGCAGAGCTACAGAGAACATGGTTGGTATTGAAGGTGATCTGATGGGAGCTTCTCTTCTTCTGCTGCAGCTGACAGCATGATATCAAGTCTTTATAGCAGACTGTGAGGAAGTTCACTTTGCATAAATAAGGACAGGATATAAAAGAAGATGTAACTATCCCGTCACTATTGTCAAGACCCTGATTTGTGTCACCATCTACATTATTCAGGGAATGAAGATGACATTTTATATACATATAAGAACAACACTGATCTTCTGACTCTCAGCAAGAAAGCACATTTTGAAAAATGTTACTAAGCAGATTTTGTGATTGTGTTTATGTGGGTGTTTTTGATTTTTGTCTGAGCCTACAAGTCAAACAGTTATGGGATAGAGATTCTCTTATTTTGTAATTCAAGATGAGTGATGCTCCATAATTCTTCTTTGACACCAAAAACAAATGGTAACCTGAGGGATTTTATTCACACATGCCCTCATTTATTTTTTCAATGCACTATTTTTCTGAGGGGATTGCTGTAGCTCAGCAGGTAGAGTGGGTCAGCTAGTGATCGGAAGGTTGCTGGTTCAAATCCCGGCTCCCCCAGGCTGAGTAGAGCTGCATGTCAACCCCAACATGCTCCTGAGGGTCCTGAATTGAGCTGGTTAGTTGTCCAGGGTGTACCCTGCCTTTGCCCGGAGACAGCTGGGATTGGCTCCAGCAACGACCCCTTAAAAAAGGGATACATTGGTTACAGACCATGACTGTTTGGACCTCAGTCAGTTGTTAATATAATTATGTAAATCTGTGACTCTTTCACTTAACTGTGTTAAGATATTTTGTTTTTCTCTATAAACTGAGCTTGTGGGAGTATGTAGAAGCCAGAAACAGGACACTCAAATGTGTAATAACTGAATGACACAAAGTCCTTCACAGTTTTATATATGGTAAAAGAATGTAATTATTAGTGGAAACAATTTATGAACATTCATGTTTTTGACACAGCAAGAAAGACAAACCCATTTAGACATCAAGAGCCTCGATAAATCTGAAACAAAAAGGTAAATGTTGTTCATCTTTATGAATAAGTGGACAAACAGCAATAACATCTGATGTGAAACAAGACAACTGAAATAAAACTTGATTCAGTAAAAGATACGGCTGCATTTACTCACCTTTTTCATCATGAAATTAGTTTATCCTATATGCATTAAAGACTTAGGAGAGAGAGAGAATGCTCCTTAAACATGACTTTTACTTTCCTAACATGCAGTATATATTTTCAAAGTTGTAAATCTTTTAATTTCAGATGTTTCTTGGAAGATCTTGGACAACCAAACAAGATTCTTTTCATGACTTTTTGTGTGACAAATTTGCAATTCGATTTTAAATTTTATATTTCAGTTTGGATAAGAATTCAATATTGAGTCACAACTCTGAACTTTCATGACTAACAGTTACTCACAAAAATGAGACAATTGAATGTTTCCAGTGGAGGTAAATAGAGGAAGTAGTTTTTGTATGACTTTCCTATTATTGTCTCTCACTGTGGCTCTCTGGCACAGTAATAAACAGCAGTGTCTTCAGACTGCACATTCTGTACATTTAGAGTCACCGTTTTACTGGAAGAGTCGAAATCGATACTGAACTTGTTCTTCAGGGAATCTTTGATGCGTGTGGTTCATCCAACACCTCCTCTTATAATCCACTCCAGTCCTTTCCCTGCAGGCTGTCTGATCCAAGCTGTCCAGTAGCTGCTAACAGAATAAGAGACCTGACAGGTGATGGTCAGACGTTGACCTGGCTGCACAGTCACAGAGGCTGGCTGTGTCAACCGTTCACACTTCATACCTGTTAAAAAAGCAAACTGTTTTGTCACAAATGATCAAGTTAAACTGCAAAAGAATAACTGTTGACTTTGACAAATCCAGAGAGACTCACATCCAGCTGCCAACAGCAGCAGCAGAGCTACAGAAAACATGGTTGATGTTGAAAGTGACGTGTTGTGAACTCCACTGACGGCCTGATGGGAAGTTTTTATAGCTGAGTAACAAGGAAGCTCACTGAGTTTGCATAGAATCAAACATATGAAGCATCAATGTTGGTCTGACTGAAGCCAATAGAAGAGTCTGTTGACTGTTATTATATCTGCAGAGTGAAAACATGCAAGGAAATCACCTCTGCTTTACACATGATATTTTCATTTCATTACACACTCAACTGGAACATTTTGAAAATGTCCCTGTTTTTACAGAAATGAAACAACTGTAAATGATTATCACAACTATTCTTACTGTGAATATTACATGAACCATAAATGATGGAAAACTTCTGTCTGATGCTGCTGGTTGGCATGACATATTTTTATTCATTTCAGTGTCAGCAGATGTTTGAAGACATACAGAGAAACTTGGAGCCTCAAGAGGAAAACAGCTGCTCAGGAACTGAAACCTGTGAGACAAAATGCAAAAAACTACATCTGAGTGTTGAGAGTCAGTCAGTTAATATTAATGAGAACACAGAGTCTCCTTTAAGTAACAGAGGAGAGACAAACGTGTCACTGACTGCCCTCTAGTGATTTTATAAAAGAAACTAACATTATTTTAGAATAGTATATTAGTATATTAGAATAACAGAGGACACAAACTATTTATGGGATCTTTATTTCTCTGATAATCTTTAAAAGGGAGAGATTAATATCTTATCCTTCAAGACTCAAATTATTTCATTTATCTTGGTTCATGATATCCCTGACTGAAATGCATTAACCTTTTGAATAAAGTGACCAAATCCTCAGCGGACTAAAGCTGTATCTAATGCAGTAATTCAGCTTAGTGTATTAATGAGAATACATCTGAATAAAGAATACATGATCCCTTAATTACTTGACTGAAAGTGGCAACATTTATTTTAATGGCTTAATGAAATGTATGATATAAAATACTTTATGCTTGGCTCCTTCAGCCCAGTAAAGATGAGTTCTGTAGGTTTTTGTACAGCTGCTCAACCAACTCCAGTCACTGTGTCTCTCGAGCACAATAATAAACAGCAGAATCTTCAGTCTTCAGACTGTTCATCTGCAGATACACCTGCTGTCTGCTGTTGTCTCTGGAGATGGTAAACCGGCCTTTGACTGACTCATAGTAGTATTGGGTGCTACCACCACTACTGATATAAGCAACCCACTCTAGTCCTTTTCCAGGAGCCTGTCTGATCCAGTGCATCTCATAGCTACTGAATGTGAATCCAGAGGCTGTACAGGTCAATCTGTGAGATTCTCCAGGCCTTTTAACCACTGGTTCAGATCTGTCAGAGTCTGACCACCAACACCTGTTGAGACAAAAACATATGCGTGTCATTGGCTTGGCAGCACAGATAAACGTTATCTAAAATTTAAGATCAGTGTAGATGTTCACCTGCCCAGCAGACAGTTAAAAGCAGCAGTCCTGTCCTATAGTCCATCATGTTAAACTGTGTGTCCACTGTTCTCTGTCATCCTCTCTGCAGTCAGATAAGTAGAGGAGGAAGACATCTGAGTTTTGCATTGACTCCACCTCACAGGGAGTAACTGGATTTGACTTGGATCGCAGTTACTGTTTGGTGAAACTGGTGAATGATTGTTTATTGTACATGACTCTTTCCTTCAAGGGAATCTGTTTTTACATCCACATTGGCTGGTGCAACAATATGACAGTGATCAGCATTCTTCTTCTGCTGTGGAATCATTTTTCATCAGCTGAAAACCCAGAGACTGTAACGTCATACATCAGCTTCTGTGAGGACTGCGTTGTACCATCACGCACCAGGGTGAGCTATAACAGTGGCTGAAGTTATAACAATAAAGGTTGAAGAAGCATTTAGGAGTGGGGACAAGACAGTTTTAAAGAGTCAAAGTACAAGTTTAGCAAGGTGGTGAGAGAAGCTAAATGACAGTACTCTGAGAAACTCCAACATCAGTTCTCAGCCAATGACTCTGCTGCTACTGTCTGGAGTAGACTCAGGAAGATCACAAACTATAAACCTACAGCCCCCACCATCCCTGTGACACCCTTCATGAGCTCCAGCCCAGGATCTCCCCCTCCCCGACCTCGGCAGGAGCACCTTCTTTTCCACCATGGCCCACCTCTGCACCCTCTCCCCACACCACAATGACAACTCTCTCCATCCTGAAGAGGGATGTCAACAGACTCTTTAAGAAACAGAACCCCTGCAAAGAAACCAGTCCTGATTGTGTCTCTCCATCTACTTCTGACCTCTTTGGTAATGAAGTCCTTTGAGCGCCTTGTTCTGTCTCACCTCAAAACCATCACTGACCCCTGATGGAGTCCCTACAGTTCGCCTACAGAGCAAAAAGGTCTGAAGACGATGCTGTGAACACAGAGCTTCACTACATCCTCCAGCATCACAACTCTACTGTCAGTTAATATCAATGACAACACAGATAGGACATTATTGTCTCTGAATTTGTAGAAATGTTTTATTTTCTAGTGACTACCTTACTGTGCTGTCTTTGGACGTTTAATTAACACATAATCTTTGTTGTGTTTGTTTCATTTAATGTTTGCTAACAATATTTCACAGGAACAGATTAAAAATTATGATATAATTATGCATGATATAAAGTACTTCATGCTTGGGCTCTTTCAGTCCAGTAAAGATGAGTTCTGTAGGTTTTGTACAGCTGCTCAACAACTCCAGTCACTGTGGCTGTCGAGCACAATAATAAACAGCAGAATCTTCAGTCTTCAGACTGTTCATCTGCAGATACACCTGCTGTCTGCTGTTGTCTCTGGAGATGGTAAACCGGCCTTTGACTGACTCAGAGTAGAATTTGCCGCTACCACTACCGCTGTCAATCCAGGCAACCCACTCCAGTCCTTTTCCAGGAGCCTGTCTGATCCAGCTCATCCAGTAGTCACTGAATGTGAATCCAGAGGCTGTACAGGTCAATCTGTGAGATTCTCCAGGCCTTTTAACCACTGGTTCAGATTCTGTCAGAGTCTGACCATCAACACCTGACAAGCCAAAAATGAGACACATGTCATGCTTGAAAATGGTCGCAAAATTAAAATGACAAATCAAGCCCTGTAAAGACCTTCACCTGCCCAGCAGACAGTTAACAGGCAGCAGTCCTGTCCTATAGTCCATCATGTTAAACTGTGTGTCCACTGTTCTCTGTCATCCTCTCTGCAGTCAGATAAGTAGAGGAGGAAGACATCTGAGTTTTGCATTGACTCCTCCTCACAGGGAGGAAACAGCTGACTGGAGATATTCATCAAAACTTGGTAACTAATGTCCAAGAGTCTACATGTTTTACTTTCTTTAAAATGTCAGTCAGTAACAACACAGTCACATTTATTCCATAAATACAGACTTGTAATTCTTAATTCAGACATCTGACACATTAACATACAGGTTTTATTCAAGCTAATGAAATAATAATTAATCTTGTAATCAATGCTTTGTTTCTTATCAGTCAATTTGAGAAAAAACTGGCAGCACATTAGAATGTTTACAACAATAAAAGTAATCTACAGTTTAATTCTGATCAGCAGAATCACTTTTATGAATATTTGCTTGATTGTTGTCTTATACCATCACACAATTAGCAGGTGTTTTGAATAGATTATCAATTTTGTTTTGATCAAGACACACTGATCAAATCATTTTCAATCTGTTTTTTCTCTTTTCAAAACTAAATTCAAAAATCTATGGTTGATACATTTACATAAAGCTATTGATGCAACATGATGCAGTCCCTCACTCCATGCATCATTTGTTCATTTAATGTTCAATTGAGAGTCCAAATCTGAAAATGAAAACATTATTCTTTATTTCATTACTTGGGTAGAGCAGACAGACCAGATGAAATGTGTTTCATTGTTAACTGGCCTCATTCAATGGGACATTATTTGTTTTCAAAGTCCTGACATGCTTCATTGCTTCTCATACAGAGATCAGTGTAGTTCAGTGTTTGTACAGCTCTATAGTCTGCTGTGTCACTGTGGCTCTCGTGCACAATAATAAACTGCAGAGTCTTCTTGTTTTAGACTCTTCACCTCTAAGGACACAACATTTCTGGACGTGTCTTTGGTGATGGTAAACTGGCCTTGGACACTTTGGGCAAACATTGTGCCAGTTCCACCATCAATTCGTCCGATCCATTCCAGTCCTCTCCCTGGTTTCTGACGAATCCAGTGCAGCCAAGTCAGATCAAGTTCTTCCACTTTACAGGACAGAGTGACTGGTTGTCCAGCTCTGCTGACCACTGGCTCTGAGGAGGTGAGGGACTGACCCTGAGAAGCTGAAGAGACAGAGTTTAGATGACGAGGAGCCAGCAGACATCCAGAGCTGTTGTTCTCCTCCTCTGCTGACACACTGACACTGACTTCACTCACCTGAAATGAGAGCCAAGAAGAAGAAACTCAGTACAGCTGTCATGGTGGAAACTTGGCTGAGTGAGGCCATAAGGCTTTTATGAAGGATATATACTGTGCAGGCAGAGTGGGCGGGGACTGTTCATCAGCGTGTGAATTTGCATTTTATCAGTCAGAGATTTTGGAGAAACAGTTTTAAACATAAAGACTAAATCTGAGAAAAGGAGGAGTGTTGTTGAGAGTTAGACTGTGTGGTGTGAATTTAAGAAGAACATTAATACAGTACAAGCTGAACTATCAGCCTCATGCTTTCATATAAACTGATGGGTCACTTCAGTGAGGAAGAATACTGCAAAGTCTTCTCTGAGAGTCTTCTCTTTGTGACAGAGAGAGAGAAACTTGAAACTGACTGACATCTAGTGGTGGTGGAGCCCTCATGTTGTGACCGACTTTAGATACCAGGGCTCGTATTCCAAAAGATTCTGAGAATCCTCTCAGAGAGCTCCTAACTCAACCTAAAAAATCCTAGCAAGGAGTCTTAGCTTAGGAGTAATTCCAGAACATTCTCAGAGAACTCTGAGCAAGGAATGGACAGAAACTCCTATCTTAGTGAGGAGGTGTGGTTGACCCTGTTGCTAGGTATGAGTCCTCATTTCAAAAGCTGTGATTGGTTGATCCTAAAAACTCAATAAAAAATATACTTTCTGTGATAATGGGCAAAGGATGGACCCTCAAATCGATAAACTTAATCATAGAATCTAATCTTATGAAGACTGTGTAATTGTAAATAATACTTCACATAAAAGAAAATATCTGTTAAATGAATAGTAAGCTATATTTAAAATTATCCTACAAAATGTGTGAAAACGTAGGCCCACTTGCACAGTATTCACATAGTGACAGTTATATTTATTTGCTTATATTAATTGCCATGCTGGTAATTTTTGCACTTTTAACTTTCGACATTTCAACTTAATTTGGTATTAACGAGGGTAAAATGACTCAGCTTTCATCAATGTCTGTGATTACTGACCGCGCCTATAAGAAGCAGTGTTGTGATGATTTTCATTTCGGGGTGGTATTGCATTGTGGCGTTGGGTTGGAGAAGTAAGTCCATCTCTAATGAGATCAACCACAAACATGATTCCTGCACGATCCAATCTGTAGCGTTTCATTAATTCACTGTCATCCAGTGTTTGGAGAATATCTCTCCTGCCTCTTCTGTCCGCCATTTTTGTCCTCTGCTTAGGGAACTCCTAAGCCGCTTAAACGTCCTCTTCCCTGCTCTTAACAGATCTCACCTTAGGAGCTCTCTTAAGAGCTAGCATTCTTTGGGAATAGCTTTTTATCTTTACAAGGATCTAATCTTCACTTTTAGGGGAAATTCTAAGAAACATCATGATTCTAAGAATTAATTTGGCCACTAGGAGCAACTCTTTGCACTAAGAATCTTTAGGAATATGGCCCCCAAGTCATACAAACATTATTGTGGATTCATTTATTTTATTCATACCTGGGACAATGATTTACGCATATCGTATTGCTTCCATTGCCTGTTATGGTGAGTGATTGATCATTACGGTAAGATATTCAATGATTTGTTTTAATGCTTATGTTGTTAGTTAAAGGTGCACTTTGTACGGTGGCCCAGAGGTGTCAGGCCAATACAAAAGCCACAACACGAATACAAAAGCCACAACACAAATACAAATGCCACAACACGAATACAAATGCCACAACACGAATACAGCCATAACACGAATACAAAAGCCACAACACAAATACAAATGCCACAACACGAATACAAATGCCACAACACAAATACAAATGCCACAACACGAATACAAATGCCACAACACAAATACAAATGCCACAACACGAATACAAAAGCCACAACACAAATACCAAAAGTCACACGGAAGTGACCCACAACGGAAGTGACCCAAAACGGAAGTGACCCACAACGGAAAGTGACCCAAAACGGAAGTGAACGGCAACGGATGTTGACAATGCGGCGGATTGTGCTGCCATTTTAGGACCCGTGTGCGGCTGTCTCTGGGCACACAGAGTCCAACCTCGTCCTTGACTTTTTTCCAGGCTCTCTCTGTGTATCGTTTCTGTCCCCGAGCCTCCGGTCTCTGTATGCGTAGTGTGGTAGTATAGTACGGAGCTAACGAGCTGTCGGGCGCCGAGCACGAGCTTAGCCCCAGTTAGCACAACAATAGAGCAGCTAGCTTTTCTCGCTTGTTGTGTCGCTCCGAGCCGGGGCTGCAGCGCCGACAGCAGCGCTCCGGTCTGCTCCCCAAGCTCTGTACTTGCTAAGTTATGAAAATATGGTCTGTTACCTTGATTACAGCGGTCTGTTGTACTTTATTATGAACCACAGTAGCACAATCACATTCATGTGTCCTTCATTTCCATAACTCTGCCTAATATTTATATATATATATATATATATATATATATATATATATATATTAATAAGGTAACGCTGAGTGGCCTTGATGCCTGTCAGTCATGATGAGTCGCATCTCGTCACCTCTCTCCTGTGTCTGCAGCTGAGCACTGTGACGCATGTCTCTCTCCCCGGCCGGGAGAGTTATCATACCGTGAAATATCAAATAATAGTCGGGCCGTTTATTTGTTTCAATCACTTAACAGACCAGGCGTTTATTTGGGACAGACGTTTAATTCCTTCCTCTCAAAAATCCGGGTTGAAAATGTCACAAACTTCGCCACCTTCTCGGTGAATTATCTGGCATCATTCTGCAAGTGAAGTTGTTGCTGTCACTCATGGTTGCGTACATTTGTACAGCTGTGATTGTGCTACTGTGGTTCATAATAAGTACAACAGACCGCTGTAATCAAGTAACAGACACATATTTTCATAACTTAGCAAGTGGTCCAACTTCCTCTCTGATGTTCTCCAAGCACTCTCCTTTATTGTCCGGTCTCTGTATGTGTGTACAGCGGTATGGTGGTACAGAGCTCGGGGAGCAGACCGGAGCGCTGCTGTCGGCGCTGCAGCCCCGGCTCGGAACGACACAACAAGCGAGAAAAGCTAGCTGCTCTATTGTTGTGCTAACTGGGGCTAATGCTCCGTGCTCGGCGCCCCGAAGCTCGTTAGCTCCGTACTATACTACCACACTACGCATACAGAGACCGGAGCTCCCGAACTCCGGGACAGAAACAGATACACAGAGACTTGGACAAAACAGGAGAGAGCTTGGAGGAAAGTCAGCGACGAAGTTGGACTCTGTGTTGCCCAGAGACAGCCGGCACACGGCTCCTAAAATGGCTGCAACAATCCGCCGCATTGTCAACATCCGTTGCCGTTCACTTCCGTTTTGGGTCACTTCCGTTGTGGGTCACTTCCGTTGTGACTTTTGTATTTGTGTTGTGGCTTTTGTATTCGTGTTGTGGCATTTGTATTTGTGTTGTGGCTTTTGTATTCGTGTTGTGGCATTTGTATTCGTGTTGTGGCTTTTGTATTCGTGTTGTGGCTTTTGTATTCGTGTTGTGGCATTTGTATTCGTGTTGTGGCTTTTGTATTCGTGTTGTGGCTTTTGTATTCGTGTTGTGGCATTTGTATTTGTGTTGTGGCTTTTGTATTTGTGTTGTGGCTTTTGTATTCGTGTTGTGGCTTTTGTATTTGGCCTGACACCTCTGGGCCACCGTAACTTTGTAATTTTGGGGAAGAAATTTTTATTAGAAGTGAAAGATCATTGACTACTGACCCTGCCACCTTTCTAGTTTCAAACGGTGTTCTGGGCTTGTTCACTTATGGAAAAGATAAATATCTCTTAGTTTGTATTATTACCTCATTGATATTGTAAGTATTACAATTCTGAGTTTAAATTTCTTCTTCTGAACTAAATAGTGCAACTTAAATGACTTATTCATCAATAGTGTTCATGATTTAATTATAAACAAAGTAAGAATAAATAAAACTAAGTATTTTTCAGGCTCTTTCAGTCCAGTAAAGTTGAGTACTGCAGGTTTTTGTACAGCTGCTCAACCAACTGTGTCACTGTGGCTGTCGAACACAATAATAAACAGCATAATCTTCAGTCTTCAGACTGTTCATCTGCAGATACACCTGCTGTCTGCTGTTGTCTCTGGAGCCAGTAAACCGGCCTTTGACTGACTCAGAGTAGAATTTCCTGTCATTATTATTTTCAACCCAGGCAATCCACTCCAGTTCTTTTCCAGGAGCCTGTCTGACCCAGTTCATGTGGTGGCTGCTGAGTGTGAATCCAGAGGCTGTACAGGTCAATCTGTGAGATTCTCCAGGCCTTTTAACCACTGGTTCAGATTCTGTCAGAGTCTGACCATCAACACCTGTCAAGGCAAAAAAATCCACATTTAGTTACGTTCCCAACAACAATGAAAATATTTGAAATAAAAATCAGCGTAGATTTTCACCTGCCCAGTAGACAGTTAACAGCAGCAGTCCTGTCCTATAGTCCATCATGTTAAACTGTGTGTCCACTGTTCTCTGTCATCCTCTCCGAGTCAGATAAGTAGAGGAGGAAGACATCTGAGTTTTGCATTGACTCCTCCTCACAGTGTAGAACTGGATTTGACTTGGATCTCAGTTACTGTTTGGTGAAACTGGAGAATGAATATTTTCTGATCATGTTTCATTCATTCAACAGAAACTTGTTCATGTTTAGCAGTTTTTGTGCAACTATTTGACAAACTTGTCATTTAAGTTTCTTGCCCCTCATTATAAAGAATTGTGCATCATGTCAAGAATTTGACAAGCTGATCAGTTTTACACTACCACTAAATTGAGTATTTGTAAAAATATTTTAATCAGATCATCAAGAAATGACAACAAATGTTGTTATTTGTGTTGTAATGTTGATTTTCCGATTAAGTTTTTATGAGGCATTCCTTTCAAAGGACATCAAGGGAAATTAAACTGCAGAAGCGAATACTGAACTTATTTAAGTTTTATGTTTCTTTAGATGAAGCACTTTTGAAATGCAGTTGTGAGCTGAAATAATATTGTCATCATTTCACTCACATATTCTGAGTCAAAATATCTCCATTCAATTGTATCATTATTGAATATTTTCAAAAAACAGTTCATGTTTCTTTTACTTTGTTTGATGTGTCTCTTCCTTTTTACTGTAACAGTGAACTGGTGTTGAAATCATTAGTGGTCTGAGGGCTCCTCCTCTGGTGGCTTCATGTTACAAGTGTTCAGGCACTGAGGGGTTTTTGTTCAGGTCTACTGATGGTTTGTGTTATTGTGGCTCTCTGGCACAGTAATACACAGCAGTGTCTTCAGACTGCACATTCTGTCCATTTAGAGTCACTGTGTTGCTGGAAGAGGCTGAGTTGATACTGAACTTGTTCTTCAGGGAATCTTTGATGCGTGTGCTGTATCCAACACCTCCGCTTATAATCCACTCCAGTCGTTAACAGAATAAGAGACCTGACAGGTGATGGTCAGACGTTGACCTGGCTGCACAGTCACAGAGGCTGGCTGTGTCAACCGTTCACACTTCACACCTGTTAAAAAACAAAATTTTGTAACAGATGTTTACAAAGTTAAACTGCAAAAGAAGAACTGTTGACTTTGTCAAATCCAGAGAGACTCACATCCAGCTGCCAACAGCAGCAGCAGAGCTACAGAAAACATGGTTGATGTTGAAAGTGACGTGCTGTGAACTCCACTGACAGCCTGATGGGAAGTTTTTATAGCTGAGTAACAAGGAAGCTCACTGAGTTTGCATAGAATCAAACATATGAAGCATCAATGTTGGTCTGACTGGAGCCAATAGAAGAGTCTGTTGACTGTTATTATATCTGCAGAGTGAAAACATGCCTGGAAATCACCTCTGCTTTACACATGATATTTTCATTTCATTACACACTCAACTTACAGAAATGAAACAACTCTAAATGATTATCACAACTGTTCTTAATGTGAATATTACATGAAACATAGATTATGGAAAACATATTCTTTAAAATCAGCATTACAATATTAATGATGATGTGTCATGGAAACAAAAGGAGAAACCACCAAGAATGTTGCTTTCTATAAGCCATGTTTACAGTGTGTTCAGCATGTTTTCAAATCATTAAAACACTTTAAATATGATGTGAGCTGTTTTCCTGAGAGAATGTATTTACTGTCAGCACCTCCTACATCACATTTAAGATTAACTTCAAATGTAAGAACAGCTTGTTGTTATTGCAGCATTTGATCACTTAGTGTTCTTCCAGCAACACAGTGACTCTCCGGGAACCATCACCTTATCGCGGTGGAGAGGTTTGAGTGTCCCAATGAACCTGGGAGCTAGGTTGTCAGGAGCCATGTGCTCCCGGTAGGGTCTCCCAAGGCAAATTGGTCTCAGGTGAGGGGCCAGACTAAGTATGGTTCAAAATACCCCATGAGAAATGAGGTGTGAGGCGAGAGACCCTGCCCGAGGAAGCCCGGGGCCCACGTCCGGAGCCAGGCCCGGACGGAGGGCCCGTGAGCGAGCGCCTGGTGGCCGGGTCTGCCACGGGGCCCGGCCGGGCACAGCCCGAAAGAGCAACGTGGCACTTCTCCCTCCCCCATCCCACCCACCATCCGCAGGAGAAACCGCTGGGGTCGGGTGCTGCCACATGGGTGGCAGTGGTGGTGGCGGGCCTCAGCCCAGACCTGGGTGGCAGAGGCTGACTCTGGGGACGTGGAATGTCACCTCTCTTGGGGGGAAGGAGCCGGAGCTGGTGCGGGAGGTTGAGCGTTACCGGTTGGATCTGGTGGGGCTTGCCTCCACGCACAGCATCGGCTCTGGATCCAAACTCCTGGAAAGGGGCTGGACACTATTCTTCTCCGGAGTTGCCAAAGATGTGAGGCGCCGGGCGGGTGTGGGGATACTCACAAGTCCCCGGCTGAGCGCCGCCGTGTTGGAGTTTACCCCGGTGGACGAGAGGGTCGCCTCCCTACGCCTAAGGGCTGGGGGGAAAAACTCTGACTGTTGTCTGTGCGTATGCACCGAACAGCAGTTCGGAGTATGCGGCCTTCTTGTCAAGTGGGGGACTCCGTGTCTTACTGGGGGACTTCAACGCGCACGTCGGCAATGACGGAGATACCTGGAGGGGCGTGATTGGGAGGAACGGCCTCCCCGATCTGAACCCGAGTGGTGTTCTATTATTAGACTTCTGTGCTAGTCACGCTGTCTATAATGAACACCATGTTCGAACACAAGGATGCTCATAAGTGTACGTGGTACCAGAGCACCCTAGGTCGAAGGTCAATGATCGATTTTGTGATCGTATCATCTGATCTTCGACCGTGTGTTTTGGACACTCGGGTGAAGAGAGGGGCAGAGCTGTCATGATCACCACCTGGTGGTGAGTTGGTTTCGGTGGCAGGGGAAATCCCTGGACAGACCTGGTAAGCCCAAACGAGTAGTGCGGGTAAGCTGGGAACGTCTGGGGGAGGCCCCTGTCCGAGAAGCCTTCAACTCCCACCTCCGAAGGAGCTTCTCTAGCATCCCTGTGGAGGCTGGGGATATCGAACCTGAATGGACGATGTTCAAAGCTTCCATTGTTGAAGCTGCAGCTGTGTCCTGTGGCCATAGGGTCTTAGGTGCCTCAGGGGC